>NW_026054825.1:0-245874 GCF_022836535.1 Colletotrichum spaethianum | reverse complement strand
CAACTGGACCGTGTTTCTTGAGCTGAGCGTCATCAGAGAGTTAGCTCTTAATAGCCTATATGTAACGGGCTGGGCCCGTGTAAGGCCTTGCTGGATATCTCGGCCATGAGCCACCCCTGATCAGGCCCACCACGGAACCCACGATGCCGACGATCCGATGGTCAGTGCGGCATGGCCCTGATCAGACCAGCGGTGAGGCAGAGATGTACTGTTTTTTCCCTTCTGATCCTCATCTGAGGATACTCGTACGTAGTCACCATAGCTGGTTGCAATACACCTCGCCTTGGACCGTTACACTATACCTTCTTAAGCATATCGGTCAACGTGTCCAATCTGCTTACCTCCTAGGTCTTTATAAGTATAACAAATAAAGCCAAGGACTTAGCCACCTACAACAGCAAAGTTATACTATTTTTTAACAGAGCTAAGCCTCCTCTAGACTTTATACTCCTTTATTATTGTATGAAGTCCTTTAAAGACCTCTTTCTTAAAAGCATCTAGGTTCTTGCTATATAGTATCTATTATACTACTATATTAACAATATAGCTAATAAAACAAACCTATTGCTTCTCTTAATCAAAGCTAAATTCTAATTTAAGCTCCCTTATTAAAGTTTTATTATTACTAGTATTATTTAGTATAAAATATCTAAGTTTATTACTAATCTTATATTCTTAAATAATCTTAATGATTTATCTAGTAATATTCTTATTTATATACCACTCTATAAGCTTAGGCAATCCAAGGATATACTTCTATAGCTAATTGTTTAAATCCTAAAAAACATATATAATACTATATAAGGCGTATTAGTTACCAGACTTCTAGCTATTTATACTAGATATAAATCTGTCCTAGACTTTTTCATAAAGCATCCTTTACTCTTTCTATATTATTAATAAATTCTTATTTTATAATAATATATATAATTACGTTAGTAATATTAGCTTCTATAATCTCACTTAGAATATGATGGTGATATTCTTAGATAGTCACAGGGAAGTAAAAAGACTTAGTAAAGGTAAAGGTAGAAAGATAAGGTTGTTATATTTTTTCATGCTATTATATCATCTTTTCTTTCTAAAAGGTAGGAATATCTTAGGCTTATATCCTTTTCTTGATATCTTATTAGTAATATGATTATCTAATAAAATAATCTTATCTGGAATCTAGGAGTTGGTTTTCTGGAATCTAGGGTTAACTAGATCTAAGGCTGGAATTCTAGGGTTAACTAGATCCAAGACTAGAATTCTAGGGTTAACCTGATGTTACGGCCTAACCAGTTGGGGTGCTGGCCGGCGTAACTATATAGTGCAGAACAGGGGATAATGATGCAGGCGCATCATTACCGAAGCTTTTGCTTTGTGGTGCAGTTGGTTGCCCTGACCTGCTCGTAACACAATGATGCGCCTAACCTGCGTCGAGGGGTTGTGGGTTCAATTCCTGCACGCTGCGTCGATAGTGCCTCCTACACTATGAAGGGCGTCCTGACCGTGGGCAGGTTATGATGTGGTTGGTCGTTGCCACTAGCCTGGAGTTTCCCTGCTTATACCCGTGATATGCCCGATTGGTCCTCGGCATAGGGACATGCCTCTTGGAGGGGAGACATGGTGTTACGGCCTAACCAGTTGGGGTGCTGGCCGGCGTAACTATATAGTGCAGAACAGGGGATAATGATGCAGGCGCATCATTACCGAAGCTTTTGCTTTGTGGTGCAGTTGGTTGCCCTGACCTGCTCGTAACACCTGATTCTTATAAGCCTATCTTATATATAGACAAGTTATATACGGTTATAAAGCTCCTATTTTACTTAATCCAAATATAGATATAGTAAGTTTATATAGTTATTAGATATAAAGATATAATTAGATAAGATAAGAGTTCTTATAATAAATCTTATTCTTAGTATCTCCACTAATAGATTAAGGTAATTAAGAATATCTCAAAGATCTTAATCATTAATAATTAAGAAAAATTAGTTAGAGTTAATAATTTAGTTAATAAGTTTCTACTAAAATATAGTTTTATTAAAACATTTAATTAAGGTATTAATTAGATCTTATTCCTTTAGCTTCTTTAGGTTTAACTATAAGATTATTGTAATAAACTAATATACTTTCTTAGATGCCTTAGTAGGCTTTTGCTTCTTATATGTCAAATCTATAATACTATTATAGTCTATATAACGTACATGATAAGCGAGTGAGACGGACAAGCGAGTGAGACACTTCCTTATCGTACCTTAAAGGTCAGTTTTTTAACCATTTATTAAAAATCGAATATAAGACACAAATGAGAGATGTCTCTAACAGAACTATATTAGTATACATAGATCTTAGTTATAAATCTTAGAAATTCATTTTCTATAAGATAAGCCTTAAAGACTAAGAAGCTATAATAGTGGGGCTACGATAAGGCTTAGTTTATATTCAAAGACTTACAAGGTATTTGTAATTACAAAAATATTATTTTCTATAGCACTACTCTTATCAAAACCAATGAAAAAAGATAAAGCTGTTTTAGCTATATGTTCGATTTTTAATAAATGGTTAAAAAACTGACCTTTAAGGTACGATAAGGAAGTGTCTCACTCGCTTGTCCGTCTCACTCGCTTATCATGTACGTTATGTTCTAAGCATCTCTTTGGTGACGGCCTTGACACGTAGGCTTTCAATTGTTCTACCTTTCAACGTCTTCAGCTGTGGGTTACGCTTCAAAAACCCCTCCATCCATCGCTTGCCAAGGGGTCTAACGTCGTTGCCAGCAGCTAATATCCGGGCTGCAAAAGCGCGTAGTTGGGCGTGCGTTGGAGCAAGGCCAAGAGTGCCCTGGGTTAGGGCCCAGCCAACTAAGTGGCTTTCTTGTATAGGCGATAGTCGCTGCAGATGTTCACCGGATACCCTTTTAGGCGTACAGCCCTTCATTCGCGAAGAGATAGTCGTCACAGGTATTCCCCAGGTACGAGATGCCTGCCGTAAGCTCATCCCGCCCCCAACATCCTGTAGAGCTTGCTGAATGTCGTATTCAGTATATTTTGGCATAGCGATAACACTGGTATTTTTCAAATAATTAATATTTGATGTTGTGGTTGGATGTGTTGGTGATATTGTTTGTATAGGTAGGATGTGTAGTGGCGAAATTTCTGTACGAAATGAGGGGGTGTACGAAATGGGGGTGCCCGGACTTATAGGCTATCATTACCCGCTCGACGGCTTCCATTTTTTTGACAAGATCGTTCCCGAAGATTAATTAACCCGACATGCATCTCCAAAGTGTGAGAGCAAATACTTTCGATGACGAGGCATGTACCTCCACACTAGACATCGATAGGGGGCTTGCGGTACATTTTCCTGGAGGTCTTTGCTGGATATGAACAGCTTCTGGACCGGGATGAGATTGAAATGCCGTCTAGAAGACTAGACTCGCTTGCTTACGACCTTGTTATACATTCCTGATGCCTGCGCGATTGAGAGGCCTTTCCCGGATGCTCTGCCCTGCCTCTACGTCAATCAGGTCACAGCCCCTGCCCGCGACGCTCATTTTGCGCCGAGACGCGCTGGCAGCATGGGTTACGGCGCATTTCGCAGAGGCCGTTGTGATCACATGGCGTGACTTGGGTGGGACTGGTAGGTCGACTATGGCTCGTGAGGACGTAAGGCCCAATACTATGTATGTTCCGCCCCCTTCGATAATATGTCCAACAGCTCGCCAGGTCTAGATGACGGGTGCGCAGGTCACCGGGATCAGGCATCGTGGGCAATCCTGGGCCGGCATCGATTTCCTCCTCGATGGTGCCCAACGGCCAACCTGCTGCACCGGCGGCATAACCGCCGAAGCTTTGAATTTCGTGCTGATAGCGTCCTTGTGTTCGGGATATGATTTACCGAGCGAGGCGATTGATTGGCCAAACAGCAGCTTGCAGTGAGGTGTACCGTATGTACATAGTACTCGGTCAACTGGGCCCCCATATTAGTGTTCTCTAACCTAATCTGTTCCTTTTTCTCACCTTGTATCCAATGATAAGCCCGCGATCTGCTAGCAAGCTGTCCCAATTCCGTTACCGCGAACAAATATGGGGGCCCAGTTGACCGAGTAGATACGGTATGCTGGCAATACCCCTTCCACATTGGAGATCCGACCCACTATCGATGGCAAGGCAACCTGAGAGATCCTGACCATGGTGCAGCAACATGCAGCCTGCAGTGATACCGGTACGTAAGGGCACTCTTCTGTGGTGTCCGGGCAGGGCTGACCGGTGCTCTTGAAGTACCTCGGAGTACTCTATACTCCATACAGAGCGTTCCATATTCAAGTGGTGAATTCGCCTATCACATTGTAATGCCTTGCCGCCGGGCTCAGACACCGCCTTATTTCCGCCGCCATGCGTGCATACGTCGGCACACAGTCAACTAGACAAACTTCGCCGCCGGATTGGATAGGGGCCAGCACAGTGACGATAACATTGCGGGCCGATGGTACTTGGCGCCAATCCGGCAATTTTACTCGCCATCATCGTGAATTGCTGCAACAGACCCCCATTGAACCAGTCAGGTAACAGGCGAATATTGCAAGTCCACGCTCGAGAACCTCGCGGGATATCTCAAAGCAGATATTCCAGATCCTCGATGGGCACCGAACGAGTGGCGGAGGATTGTTCGAGTTCCCCCGGCGCGAACCAGTCGGATGCTGGCGTGCATGGTACTGCCGCCGGAAGATTATTCACGTTGAAGATGCCATCCGGTCAAGCACCGCATTCCAATCACGCATTCTCATGGCGAAACGGTGATTATAGGTGTGTGGAACTCAGGTTGGCTACTGATTAATTTGATGTCAACCATACCTACGGACCCAAGCATCACGAGCTGCCTGATGCGCTTGAGATGGCTCCTGCACACCACTAGGTCTAGAACGTATCGGGTCGGAAGACCCTGTCGTTATCGGAGAGCCTGCTTGAGTGGCAGGATTGTTCTTGTCGTTGTTAACCTCTTCTCTGCGACGCTCCAGCGAACTCAACCAAGCACTCCGTGGTGCAGCCGCCGGTGTGGCTGAAACGTCACTCTGTTCCCTCGAATCAGAGCTCCTCCAAGCCATGAAAATACGCATGGCCTCCCTCATGGGCGATAGGGGGCACTGTTGCAAACCCCCTGATCATTTCCTTTTACACCCTGCCGGGGTTTTAATTATTAGTGCGCATACCTAGTAGACTTGTAAGAGCGAACAGGTCTTAGAAGGGAGATGTGTTAGAAGGGATTGGCCAACGCGCCGGTTCCGGACCCAATTGACTAGTATCACTTGATTGGCCAGTGGGCTTGCGCTGACTCATTAAGACCGTGCACTTGATTTGTTCATGTAGGGTCGGTCTTCCGTAACTGCAAGCCAATCAATGCCTCTCTTTGTCCCGCCCGTCGTTGGGTTGGTCCCATAAGTACTGGCTTCCCTCCCCCAGATGTTTGCCTAGACTATCAAGCATCAGTTAACACAACGCCACAACCGAGAATCTCCAATGAACACATGGTTGTTTCCACTACCACTGTCGTCATGGCATCACCCTCTCCTCCCTCTTGGCCTCACGAGAAGCATCGTCAGTTACTCTCGCGCGACGATTACATCGACTTGCGCAATTCCCAGGACCAGCAGCTGAACGCCGAGTTCACGTCCGTTCGATGCTCTATCGACCTCGTGCGGCAGGAGCTCAAAAACGATATCGGCCTCGTCAAGGAAGAAGTCGGCCTCGTCAAGCAAGAGCTTAGAGAATTTAAGGACGACGTCAAGGCCCAGACCCAGCGTCTTGAAGCCCAGATCCGTCAATCCCATGCCTACATGCGGAACAACGCCTTAAAGAATCCATCTCTCCCAATCCGCCCTGTCGTTGTGTATCGCCCTGAACAAGGCATCCTCGAACCCGAACTTTCACAATTTCCCCGAAACGCGAACGAGTTTTATTCCTTGAGGGACCCTCGAACGGATCGGCACCGGTCGATGTTGGCGTATCTCGCTGTCTTCTACGATGTCCGACTCAGAACTGCAGACTATCCTTCAGAAGATGACAGTGGCGACGACGAAACATTCCTTGACCGCCCCGATATTGTTGTGGAAAAGCTGGAGGACATACTTGGCTTGAACGAAGATAAATTTGACAAGTTTAGGGAAAGGGCACGCCAATTAGCAACGCAGTCCCCCTCGAAACCTATCAAACGCTCGCAAATTTTCCTCCCCGACGAGGAATCGATCCCTAGTACACGCCGACAGAGACTTGAGCTGCGTCCGACCGACGCCAGAGATGGAAAGTTACACATTCACGATAACGGAGGCCGCCAAAGTCCCAAAAGCGCCTCTTCAGAAGACTTGACCAATGCCCGTCTCGGATGGGGGACCCGCTCAACCCCTTCCTCGCGACGACTCCGAATACGCCATTCTCAAGAGCCCGAGCACGTGCCTGTAGCACCCGGATCCCAGCCCGAGGTACCGAAGTCTGAGACTGAGGCGACAGTTAGCGATAGCGAGACACATGCATTCACGAGCTCACGGGAACCTTAATCTTGACTTACCGACGTATGTCGATGGTCGATGGAGTCAGTAATACATCGCTCGACAGCAACCCCGCCGCTCTCTACCACCTCTTAGGCTACCCAGGGGAAGTATTCACAGACGACCAGCTCAAAAGGCACTCACTGTTCATCGGCGACTTCATTGCCAGACAGCTGCTTTTCTTCACGACGTATTTGTGCACTTTCCGTTTTCTAGACACGCGAAGTTCAGTATTGCGCAGCATCTCTTGACATTGCAGATCGCCAGATGGCTTACAGCATGGCCCTCGTTGTGCGGGCTAAGACGATGAGTCGTCAGATCAATGTCCCGCCTTCCGTCGCAGCAAGGCCCCGCCCCGATCGTCGCCTACCGCAGTGCCCGCGACGGCGTCCTCAGCAAGGCCGCCTACGACCACTTCCCGAACCGATACACTGCCGCCGCCATTGACGATGCGCCTGCGCCCGGTCAGCAATTCGTTGATCGACCTAAGCGATCTGGCGGTCACCGTTCACGGTTGTATACCGATCTGGTCCTACGAGTAGGCGGCCTCCTGCCATAAGGGCAACAAGGAAGTGTTAGGCGTGGAAGTCGGCAAAGACACCACAGCGATGGCGACGACCGTAAGCGCTGGTTCACAGGGTACCGCGGAGGTGGCAGTGATTGTGACGGTGGTGGTCGTTGCGCTGAGGGCGGATGTTGTAGTTGTATCGGCCTTTCCGGCAGCTGCGATCGAATCCAGCTTGGCCCGCGTCGACAAGTACAGGGTCGTTACGCCGGCGACACCAAACAAGCGAGGCGGTCTTCAAATCCACGTCACCGCTGCGGCGGATGATGCCGCGCAAAACATCCTAGCTTGGCTACGGCTTCTACACGCCGCTAAGCAGCTCCTCCGCGTGCCTCATCTTAAGGGTGCGCATAACGAGCGGGCTGGCAGCACCCAGCCAGTAATCCACGTCCTCGCCCTCAAGCTCGGGGGGCACCCTCCTGCCCGGCGTCCGCTACGCCCGTTGCAACAAGGTGGCCGGCCCTGATGCAGAGGTAATCCTTAGCATCGGGGTGGTCCAAACGCTGCCCCAGCAGCAGCTCTCGGCATCGGCTGGCCCGATGAGCCCGATAATTCGCCACCGCGGGCGCCGAGACTGTCAGAATGCCTTGGTAGATGACAAGGAAAGTAGAAAGCATAACACTTTACGAAGAACGTGTATGATACCCGAATACCAGCACACTACAACTGGGTTTAGTTGGCCGTCTGTCAGATGACCCGGAGGGGTACCGGTGGAGCACCGGGGAGCGCCGGCTACGGAGTGGGACATACGGACTATTGTTAATCCACCCGCAGAACATAAAGAGGGCAGCGGCTGAGGTGGAAATCTTTGAGAAAGATAGGATACGCTCGTTCTGCCACGCTCGATCTAGCACACTCGTTCTGTCACGCTCTGTGTGTCCCGTTGTGTATGTCCGGTGTCGACTTTCCCGGTCGCGCCCCGAGCTTGTAAAGATCCCTGCCGTCCTGGGACTTATTCCGGGCCATTTATACCACTCGTGTTTCATCGTCCGGCGGACAATGATTTTCGTGGTTACCGTGAGGGTCCGTAGGTGCTCCGGCTCCGGTGGTGGTGCGGCTTGGGCGTCTGCGTTGGGGCTGAAGCCGGCAGCTTCTTTGGCTGCTTGGTCCGCCAACTCGTTGCCTGGCACACCGACGTGCGCCGGGATCCAGCGACATTGAACCTCCCATCCTCGGCTACGGACCTCTTCGAGTGCTCGTATCGCTTCGATGAGAATGTATTGTCCTGATGGGCACTTGGGTTTCAGTAGCGCTTGGATGGCGGCTTGTTTGTCGGTGAACGTAGCGCATTTGCCGGGCGGTTGGACGATTTGTGTATATCGAGAATCATTTGTAGCGCTAATGCTAGCCCCTTGAGCTCTGCTGCGTACACCGTGGACGATACGGATGTACCGATGTATTCTAACCGCTTCGAGCCAATGTCGTCCACCGGTGGGTTAGTTATTACTGCCGCTGCGCCAATGTGGTCGTTGATACCGCTTCCATCGGTGTAGATGCGGACCACCTCCGGCTCGGTGCCGTCGTGCTCCTTGATTGCGTCCGCGGCGGACTCATTGATGCAGACAAATGGTGGAATCCACGGTGGGACCACGTGTGGCAAACGTCTCTCGAGTTTATCGAGCTGCGCGTTGTGTTTGCGTTCCAAGATGCCCGAGGATTGATCCAGGGGACTCTGCACGATGCGGATGGGTTATGATGACCCGTAGGGTTAAGTCTAGATACATGACGAAACGCGAAGAAGAGGAAAGAGAGATCCCGCTATGCGAGCGGCGCGTCGCCGCAATACAAGGGGTTATGGCGAAGCCATGACTCGCAATACCCTTGACGCCACCCTGACACGCGATCCCGTGAGAACAGGTACGCTTTCTCACTGCCAGCAGAGTAGATACGGGGTGTCTATTTGATATGCATAGACCATGTCGGCATCGCCCGGCACGTCCCTTTTTGCTCTGGACGTTAAATACATCATCATCATCATATTTGATATGCGTTGGACCTCCTAGCGCAGCAGCTCACAGATTGCCTTGGAGAAGCGCTTACGGCTTCTACAAGGCGCACGCTTGGCAGAGGACCAGGGAGGCCATACTGGAACGAAACCTGTACGCGCAAACACCAAGCCTATACGACTAAAAGAGGAACCGTCGCGAGACTCCGCGCTTTGGGAATAGACTGCCCATGGGAGCGAGAGGAGGGGGACACCCTTAAACAGGACTTTCTCCGTGAGCTTCGCCGTTCCAAGGAGACCTACTGGAGAGGAAAGATCGCCGCAGCCTCCACAGGCAAAGACGTATTTGAAATGGTCGGGTGGCACAAAGCCACAGGATCCTTCCAGAACCCACCACTCCGAGATGAGGACAACCCATCCACTCTCGTCTCACAACCGAAAGAGAAGCGCGACTTGTTTGCCCGCGTTCTTCTCAGAAATGCTGCCATCTCTGCGGACATACCAGCAGAGACCCTAGTACCCCACCCGCAGGCCAAACTTCTTTTCCCACAGATCACAAAGAACGAGATACGTACTTCAGTTCTCTCTGCGGGAAGCACTACCCCTGGGTCCGATGGAATCACGACGGCCGTTCTCAAGACCGCATGGCCAGTCATCGAGGACATTGTCTTCTCGCTCTACAGCGGATGCATACGCGAGGGCTGGCATCCCACCTGTTTCAAAGAAGCAATCCTAGTCATCCTGCCTAAGCCGGGCAAGAGAGACAGGGCGCTCCCGCGCTCTTATAGACCAATTGCGCTCTTGTCCGTGCTTGGAAAAGGCTTGGAGAGACTTGTCGCAAGAAGGCTTGCCTGGATCACAGTCAAGCCAGTCAAGCACCAGGTACTGCACGACCAACAGTTCGGCGCCCTCCCTCTTCGCTCGTGTAGCGATCTCACTGCTGCTGCCATCCACGATATCGAGTGCGCCTGGCAGAGGGGCCTTGTCACCTCCATGCTCACACTTGACGTGAAAGGGGCTTTCGACGCCGTGCTGCCAGGGCGGCTGGTCCATCGCCTCCGCCAACAAGGATGGCCGGAGAACCTCGTCAAATGGGTTTCGAGCTTTGTCATCGGGAGAAGAGCAAGAATTAGGTTGGACGGGGAGATGGGAGACGTCTTCGACCTCGAGTGTGGGTTACCACAGGGCTCACCCGTGTCTCCCATCCTCTTCATGCTCTACATCGAACCTCTATTCAAGCTGGGCACTGCTCGTCCCGGAAGGAAGCGGGCTCGATTTGGCTATGCCGACGACATCGCCATCCTGGCATCCTCAACCTCCCTAGAAGACAACTGTGCCCTACTAGCTAAAGAAGGGCAAGAGGCCCTAGGATGGGGCGCGCTGGGGGGTATCATGTTCGATCTCGACAAGTTGGAATTCATCCATTTCACCAAGAGACGCAAAGATGGAAACCCGCCAATAACTGTCACAATGTTGGACGGGCGGCAGCATACAGTTCAGGCTGTTGACCAAGATTCCTCTCTGCGATGGCTTGGCGTCCACTTCGACCGAAGGCTCTCATGCAAGAACCATGTGAGAGACCTCTGCGCCAAAGCATGCCGGGTAGTCAACGGACTGCGAGGACTAGGGAACACCGTCTGGGGCGCGCCGGCACACCTCCTTTGTCGTGCTGTTACCTCTTGCGTATCACCTATCCAGTATTACGCATCGGAGGCATGGTGGCCCGGCAGGAACTGGGTCAAGAATGGACACACTGTGTCGAACGGGGTCAACGGTCTGCTTCACCAACTTGACACTATGCAAGCCAAGGCCATCCGAGCTGTACTCCCAGTGTATAGAACGACGCCTGTACCGACCCTACAGCGCGAAGCTGCCCTGCCGCCGGCAGAGGTGATATTAGACGCAAAGCTCTACAAAGCCTCTGTGAGGATCCATCGCCTTGACGAACGACATCCCCTCCGGAAGAGGCTTGGAGACAGGCCAGGACCAGACTCTAGGCTACGACGAATGGCAAGGCTTGTAGATGGCAATGCTGAATACGTAGACCCGCTAGAACTACCACCTTGGGAGCGCTTAGCGGACTGGCACACAGTGCTCCGGAAAGTCGGATACGACCCTGGGAAGGCCAAGGAAGAACTAGCCCTCGAATTTACAGACAGACTGGGGACGTTCTCAAAGCGGGATGTTGTTATCTATTCCGACGGTCCCAGGGCGCCGTCGGCATTGGCACTCTTAGTCTCAATTGGGATAAACGCGGGCGTCGGAGCGTTGTCGGGGAGTTGGCCGTGGCAGACGACGCGCTCTCTGGGATTCGGCTCGTAGTAGGCTCCCACAGATGCGGCGAGGGTAGAGTCGGCTGCCCGAATTTTCACTACAATGTACGGGCCGTCTTCAACGTCTCGTTAGCATGCAGTTATCGCACTGATGAGCACCTCTACACCTACATGTACATGATGCACCGGACCCTCTCCCACGTGTCCTCGACCCTCCGGCGCGCAGCTTCCCTGAAGAGTCCCTCGAGGCCAGTCTCGATGCGCCTATCGAACCCGTTCTTGCCGTTCTCTAGGTGACTTCACCTGGCGGGACACGATCGCCCGTCGTGTCGAGTCGGGTGCTGAGGCTTTTTGCTTCCTCACGCATGCAGTGACTAGTGCACGGCATTGATTACACACCCGGGACCGATCTGACAACCCTCCGAAGTACGGTGCGGTAACCACTCACCAACGATACTTCGTAGCTTTGCACCGCACTGGAGTTTTCACAACGCATAAGTGTATGCATATCATTGGAGCGGGTGCTCCGCATTTCGTGTCCAAGTACGTTGGCAGCTACTACGTCAACATTGTGATTCGCCAGCGACGCGCTGGAAAACATGTCCCCGGGCGCGTAATGTGATTGCCCATCTTGCCGTCGAAATTGGCTTTTTACCACCATCTGCGTCCGCGCATCCTCCAACCACGCCCACAACCAAGGCTGTGCCTCGCCACGGTGGTTTGGGGTGCTTCTCGCCCAAGGATTGCACGTTCATCCCAAGTTCCTGCCGCAACATCGCCTCTGCCTCTTTGGTCAAGCCTCGGTCTGGAAGCGTAGTGGCAAGGTTGCACTCTGTTATCTTGGGCAGGTCATTCTTCATTGAAGGCGTGTGCAGCCCCTAGACCGCTTGTCCTCCACATGATGCATAGCAATGAGGAGTGGTCACTCTGGCGCTCTGACGGGAAGTTACTCGTGGGACACATAGGAAGGGTTTAACGCTGAACATGAAGACCTGCCTGTTCGTTACGTGATTGTCACCGAAATAGGAAAAAGCAAAGAGGTATTCCGCCTATTTCTTTACTTCCTTCGTAACAAGCGTACTCGGGGGGACCGACACCATGCAGGCTCTACTACTTCCGTCGCAACGTTTTGCTCTATTGTATATTACGAATCATGACCGTAGGATTCCTGATCGGAGATTCATTCTGCCCAAGCCAGCACCTTCAGTATATATGTTGTGGCTTGACTCAACCGGGTTGAGTCAAGCCACAGTGTACTGTAATGCATGGCATGAAGTAGTGTAACTAAAACATGAAGATCTATTGTGACTTGTCAGGTGGAAGGCGGTACTGTCAAAGTGGCTGAACTTTTGACTTAGCCAGCCAGCCATCTCACCAACTTAAAATACATACTGCACTTCATACATGGTCAGCCTCCAGTGAGCACACTGGATGCTGCTTGAAAAAGCAGTAGGACGATGTGGCAGACCTTCTCGTGGTGTCCGGTGTCAGTAGGAGTGGTGGGTGTGGCGCGGTGTGTCGCGCGCGGTCGAAAAACCGTGGTTGGATGGTGCTGTGAAAATTTTCATCGGCACTCTCGAACCTACAAACGGACTACGCGATCAACGATCGCCGCACCATCCACGCCATTTCCGAAGCCAACATGCTACACGGGGGATACTGGCGTAAGAAAACCATCCGACTTGACATTGGCTGACGTCGATGAAGAGACAGGACACCCTCCGGCCCATCCGGCTCTGGGCTCGGGAGGCGGACGAGTCGAGCATCATGAGGCATCGGCGCGTCTCCCGGCGAGGGCTCGGAACAAGCCTACGTGCTCTGGTCGAGCGTAATGGAAGTTGTTAAGACCGACGGGTTGACATGGTATCAGCAGACTTGTTAAGCTTCGAGCACAGGAAAAGCGGCCGGACCGATCCCGAGGACACAGCGCACCGCGATCGAACATCATACGGCGGACATGGGTTGGGTTAGTAGACAGAGTGCGAGTAGTCGTGCCGGCGTGATGGCTGCTCTGCGCCTCTGATCTGCAAGACATGGTCGGCTGCGAGTCGGAGACGAGTCGCGGTAACGGGAAGCTGGACCTGGGGTTGCGCCCGGGGTTTCCGGTGGGCCGTAGCGCCGTGGTCGTGACCAGAAGGCAGCGGGGGAGCTGCGTTCCCAGTTCGTACCTGGGCCGTCGCTTGGACGCGGTATCGCCGGTACATTTGATGCACTCCCAGTTCGTACCTGGGGCGTCTAAGAAGACGTGGTACCGCCGGCGCAGTAGCCCCTGCACTTGAGACCTGCGGAGACGACACGGTGGCTCGAGAGGACGGAGGCGCATGTCGGTCGGTTCAGAGACGGGACTGCCGTTGCGGCCGGCTTAAGGTGCAAACTCGAACGACGCGACCGTATGGCCCGTACCGGATACGGGG
The DNA here is from genome assembly GCF_022836535.1 of Colletotrichum spaethianum. Taxonomy (NCBI): domain Eukaryota; kingdom Fungi; phylum Ascomycota; class Sordariomycetes; order Glomerellales; family Glomerellaceae; genus Colletotrichum; species Colletotrichum spaethianum. The sequence goes on along the minus strand of NW_026054825.1, from coordinate 232,148 downwards.
CGGCACCGTCTCGGCTTTGCCTGGGGCCGAGACACTCCTGTGGGAAGGTCTCCAGACGGAGCAAAAGGCTAACGGGGTCGTTAAGGCGTAGCCACGGCCGGCCGAGTGGCTTCCCGGAAGGAGTGGGTTGTTCGGGGCCGGTACATTTGATGCACTCCCAGTTCGTACCTGGGGCGCCTAAGAAGACGTGGTATCGCCGGCGCAGTAGCCCCTGCACTTGAGACCTGCGGAGACGACACGGTGGCTCGAGAGGACGGAGGCGCATGTCGGTCGGTTCAGAGACGGGACTGCCGTTGCGGCCGGCTTAAGGTGCAAACTCGAACGACGCGACCGTATGGCCCGTACTGGATACGGGGCGGCACCGTCTCGGCTTTGCCGCGGGCCGAGACACTCCTGTGGGAAGGTCTCCCACATGCTTGCCAGTGATGCGCTTCTCAGCCGCACACGCCGGTTTTGACGCCAACAGCCCCTCATCTCCTCAATGGTTTCTCCTATCAATATCCTCTCTCTCATACTCGAGCCGATATTGATCCAGGTGAAACGTCACGACCACGACCAGTGACAAGACAAGACGCGTACACGATGGTAAGAACCACCAGGCAGAAGTACGACTTTTGCTAATTTCTGTTCTAGCCTCTGCGACAGCTCTATCCTGACCACAATCAGGCCGATGATGGGGAAGTCAAGATTGAGTATGCCGTATGGCCCTTTCTCTTAACCTGGTTAACTCTCATAGCATCGTTGCCGTTCACGGCCTAAACCCCCGAAGCAAGAAAGATGACGATCATGCATGGGATACTTGGCGAACCCCATCAGGGCCCGCAGGACGCATCTGGCTCCGCGATGACCTTCCCCAGCATGTTCCCGACTCGAGGATTTTCCTCTACCAGTACAACGCTACCGCCGTTTACGGTAAAGACCGAAGTACATTTGTTGACAAAGCCAACGATCTTCTTGAGGATATACGGTTAGAGCGGGAAGATGCTGAATCCAGACCGATACTCTTCTTGGGACACAGTATGGGCGGGCTGTTGATCAAGCAAGCACTTATCAACGCACACCACAATCCCAACTACTTGTCAATCAAGGACGCCACCAGCGGGTTAGCCTTTTTCGCAACGCCACACAACGGCGGCGACGAGAAGCTGGTGAATTTTGGAAGTTTGGCTGCCAAGGTTGCCATAGCGACAGGATTTCAGAAAGGCGATGATGTGCTGGAAGTATTGAAGCAAGGGAGTATCTTCTCGGATATTATGCATGAGCACTGGAGGCATCAGCTTTTGCATTATAACATTGTCTCCTTCTGGGGATGTTTTGACAATGTAAGCGCTTCTGTGCCTATTTGTAGTGCCTGCTGACACTTTGCCGCAGGTTGTTCCAAGAGAGAGCGCCCGGCTGGGCATGCCAGGCGATCGCGAAAACGTGGTTGAGCTAAAAGCCGACCACAGCACGGTGTGCAAATTTGGCGGAGCTGAATTAGACCAAGATAACCTCAAGCGTGTACGAAGCAACATCAAGGACATGTACAAGAAAGCACTGCAGAGAAGTGAGTTAAATGCTGTTTCTATTTCTATCGGGTTGGAATCTATGGTTGATACGGGACTGCAGGCACGCTTAGCCGCGTTACAGGGCAGCCATGCTTGAAACTGGGTGTACGGTAGAAGATTCTTCGCAGCTATAAGAAACGCTTCATGTGCTAATAGAATCGTCTTTCAAGTTGTTTGCACACGCACTATGGTTATTTCAACTGCTGCCGCATTTTCACTTGTCCCCGCCATAATGGGAGTCACCAGCGTGAATCAATTTGTTGGTAGAGGCGATGAACTCGAACGTCTGCACGAGGCGCTGAAACGGACGGGTGAGCGCCGCACCGCCGTGTTGTACGGTTTAGGTGGCATGGGAAAAACTCAGTTGTCGATAGAGTACACAAAACGGCATCGCAGTGACTACTCAGCAACACTATGGCTTAACGCAAGAGACGAAACATCACTCAAGCAGAGCTTTCAACAAGCAGCCCATCGAATCTTACGCGAGCACCCGGCTGTGGCGTATATAAAGAATGCCATGGCCAGTCGAGAACTCGATGAGACTGCGGAAGCGGTCAATCGATGGCTAGACGAGCCGAGAAACGACCACTGGCTTATTATCTACGATAATTACGATGAAGTCAGATTCAGTGGCCGTCAAGGCACGGATCAAAGTGTTAGATGTATCGCGGAGGGGAATACGACTATCTCCGGCCAGTCAAGCCAAGCCGAAGCAGCAGGTGCAAAAGCGTACGACATCCGTCCATATCTTCCTAAAACCGACCACGGTGCCATCATCATTACGACCCGATCCTCTACAGTGAAACTCGGGCAGTTAATCCGACTAAGTAAGTTAGGGGACGTCAATGAAAGCTTAGCAATACTTACATCAACATCCAACCGCAGCGATCTGAGTCAAGGTAAGTTGCTCAAACTAAGAGTAAGAGTAGGAACTGAGGTAATAAGCAGACCCTGATGCTCGCACGCTTGCGCGACGACTCGACGGTCTCCCGCTTGCCCTCTCGACAGCCGGATCCTATCTTGACCAAGTATCGACAACCTGTGCCAAGTATCTCAAATTGTATAACGAATCATGGCTGCGTTTACAGAAAGAGAGCCCGCAACTATTAGATTACGACCAAGCATTGTATTCTACGTGGGAAATCTCATTCAGAAATATTCAGCAGCAAAGTCGAGGCGCAGCTATGCTCCTTCAACTGTGGGCATACTTCGACAATGAGGATCTATGGTATGAGCTTCTGCGGAAGGAAAGGCCGAGGGGGCCGATTTGGCTGCAAGAGATTACAAAAGACGAGATCAACTTCCACGCGGCGATGAGAGTTCTTTGCGAACACGGACTAGTTGAGGCGGACCCTCCTAACAAGGAGTCCGGAGAAGACTCAAGGGGATACAGTGTGCATGGATGCGTCCACGCGTGGATGATACATGTGCTGAATACGGGAGTGGATGAGGAGATGTCTCGGACAGCGATGAGGTGTGTAGCATTGCATATCCCAAGCAATGAGCAGCAAGAGTATTGGATGGTACAACGACGACTTTTACAACACGCGGACCGATGTACCACAAGGACAGCGACAGATGCAGCGGAGGAAGAAGATACATGGATGTCGCATAGGCTAGGCAACCTCTACTACGACCAGGGCCAACTCGGGAAGGCCGAGGCGATGTACGCGCGGGCTCTTCAAGGCAAAGAGAAGGCATTGGGACCAGATCACACGTCAACACTCGACACAATCAACAACCTAGGCCTCCTCTGCAAAAGCCAGGGTCGACTCAAGGAGGCTGAGGAGATGTACGACCGAGCTCTTCAAGGCTACGAGAAGGCATTGGGACTACATCACATGTCAACACTCAACACAATCAACAATCTGGGTATTCTCTACTCCGACCAGGGCCGACTCAAGGAGGCCGAGACGATGTACGAGCGGGCTCTTCAAGGCTACGAGAAGGCATTGGGACCAGACCACACGTCAACACTTCACACAGTTAACAACCTAGGCCTCCTCTACAGTATCCAAGGCCGACTCAAGGAGGCCGAGGAGATGTACGAGCGGGCTCTTCAAGGCTACGAGAAGGCATTGGGACCAGACCACACGTCAACACTCTCGACGGTCAACAATCTAGGCAACCTCTACTATCGCCAGGGCCGACTCAAGGAGGCCGAGACGATGTACGAGCGGGCTCTTCAAGGCTACGAGAAGGCATTGGGACCAGACCACGCGTCAACACTCTCAACAGTCAACAACCTAGGCCTCCTCTACAATATCCAAGTCCGACTCAAGGAGGCTGAGGAGATGTACGACCGAGCTCTTCAAGGCTACGAGAAGGCACTGGGACCACATCACACGTCAACACTCGACACAATCAACAATCTAGGCAACCTCTACTATCGCCAGGGCCGACTCAAGGAGGCCGAGGAGATGTACGACCGAGCTCTTCACGGCAAAGAGAAGGCACTAGGACCATACCACACGTCTACACTCTCGACGGTCAACAACCTAGGCCTCCTCTACAATATCCAAGTCCGACTCAAGGAGGCCGAGGAGATGTACGAGCGGGCTCTTCAAGGCTACGAGAAGGCACTGGGACCAGACCACACGTCAACACTTGACACAGTTAACAACCTAGGCTTTCTCTACTATCGTCAGAGCCGACTAGAGAAGGCTGAGGAGATGTACGAGCGGGCTCTTCAAGGCTACGAGAAGGCACTGCGACCAGACCACGCGTCAACAATCTCAACGGTCAACAACCTAGGCCTCCTCTGCAAAAGCCAGGGTCGACTCAAGGAGGCTGAGGAGATGTACGACCGAGCTCTTCAAGGCTACGAGAAGGCATTGGGACTACATCACATGTCAACACTCGACACAATCAACAATCTGGGTATTCTCTACTCCGACCAGGGCCGACTCAAGGAGGCCGAGGCGATGTACGCGCGGGCTCTTCACGGCAAAGAGAAGGCACTAGGACCATACCACACGTCAACACTCTCGACGGTCAACAATCTAGGCAACCTCTACGCAGACCAGGGCCGACTCAAGGAGGCCGAGGAGATGTACGAGCGGGCTCTTCAAGGCTACGAGAAGGTACTGGGACCAGACCACGCGTCAGCACTCTCCACAGTTAACAACCTAGGCTTTCTCTATTATCGTCAGGGCCGATTCAAAGAGGCCGAGGCGATGTACGACCGAGCTCTTCAAGGCAAAGAGAAGGCATTGGGACCAGATCACACGTCAACACTCGACACAATCAACAATCTGGGTGTTCTCTACTCCGACCAGGGCCGACTCAAGGAGGCCGAGGCGATGTACGCGCGGGCTCTTCACGGCAAAGAGAAGGCACTAGGACCATACCACACGTCTACACTCTCGACGGTCAACAATCTAGGCAACCTCTACGCAGACCAGGGCCGACTCAAGGAGGCCGAGGCGATGTACCAGCGGGCTCTTCACGGCAAAGAGAAGGCACTGGGACCAGACCACACGTCAACACTTCACACAGCTAACAACCTAGGCCTCCTCTACAGTATCCAAGGCCGACTCAAGGAGGCCGAGGAGATGTACGAGCGGGCTCTTCAAGGCTACGAGAAGGCATTGGGACCAGACCACACGTCAACACTTGACACAGTTAACAACCTAGGCCTCCTCTACTCAAGGCTCGGAACCACTACATCCACTCCACTTTGGACCAAGCAGAGTGTATGTACAATTTTTTAGGCAACTTCATTGTGGATGTACTTATAACACTACCCGAAATTTGGCTTCGATCCTTCTCACTGCATGGCTGCACTGTTGCCAGTCTGACTGGGTGTGCCAAACAGGGCCAAAACAAGTTTTTGGGTCCGCAAGATAGCCGGTTTAGGATAGGTCCTGTACAGTATAGCGCGCAAATTCCGTTGCCGGACGCGAATTGCGTTGTGGCGTTTTCCGATGGTGGTTGATGGGGTGAGAGGTCCTTTTGGAGAGACTCCCTGGATATGAGAGCCATTTGCTGCTTTCTGAATAAACGCTTCGACGACGGACACACTTTTAAACATCAAGCTGTCATGATGAAATGCTCTCTCGCTCTGCTCCAGCATCAGGAACGTACTTGATTGACAGGTTGTCTTGTCAAGACTATTCGTTTCGCCCGTAGCTGGACGACAGCTTCGCCTAACGCAATGGAGCATCTGGACCAACACTCATTGGACTTGCTGATCGATTCCAATCCGTATTCTTTGGACTTTGAAGAGACGACTGTCTCTTCTGATTCATGGTCGTCCGGCGTGAACACGCCATCTTCCAGCGGCAACAGTCTCGCCGAGCGGGGTGTCACACCAACACGGGATGTGCCAACGGACGAGCTCTCTTACCTGGAATACGAATATCCAGATCCATCCGAGTCTCCCTCGGCTTGGAGAGCCCTCGACGGCAGTAGTGAGACTACCGACTTGACACTTGCCTCATCGGGAGATTGGCATGGGTATCAAGAACAACAAGAAGCCGATAGGACAGATTTGGTACCACTTGCAAGGACCCATCACTGGATGTACTCTGACATACCTAGTAGAACGATTTCATCTTCCATGTTCTAGTGCGTACGCCAGAGCGCTTGTTCAGACGGGAGGTGTCAACGGATGCTTGGCACCAGCATCAGCTCGATTGTGGGCGGAAGACGCAAGCGTTACAGCATGCCCTCACGAGTTCTACGAACCTATTTCTACGAGACTCTATCGGAGACACGATCCTGCATACCCTGGCAGGCGATTTTGGGTTGCCGAACTTGTCTGCGGAAACCGAGGGTTACGACATCCTCCAGCGGCTCTTCGACATTGGGCCAGACGGTTTCGGGTCGTCAGTGAAGTCCTGTTGTCTATCCATGATCGATTCGCAAAATGACGGGTATTGCATGACCGACGGAGCCCCGGCGGAACCGTTCATGCACACGCCTCTTGGGGTTGCAATTCTATACAACAACCTCGCCTGCGCCGAGCTTCTGCTTCAGCACGGGGCTGGCCCAAACATCCCAGGGGAGTGGGGACAGCGTCCGCTGTTCTTTGCCTATCGGAACAACAGCGAAGAAGCAGTCAAACTGCTGACCGCCTACGGAGCTTGCCTTTGACGAAACCACGGCTTTTGGCCAAGCACAACGCCTGATGCAAAGAACGCCAGTCTCGCGCAATTGATCAATAAGGATCGATGTGTGTTGTAGGTAGGGAAGCCTATTGTGATTTTTGCGGCGAGGCAGGCAAGCCATCCGCCGGCCGACAAGGTGCCGACGATTTTTACCATAGAGACATTGCACGCACTTCACAAAGCTGCAGCGCCAAACTTCGCGAGTGTCTGATTGCTTGTCGGTATTAGCATTCGCAGCAGTAGATACCGGGTCTCCACTTTTACAAAGAGTTCTAGAATGTCCGTCTCTCTTGCGACGAGATTGGCGCTGTTTTGGCCCCAACCTTTGCCTATCGGGGGGCATGACGCCAATACCCGAGAAAACAGGCCCTCTTTGCGCCAGTTCCGACGCTTGAGATCTGGCCCTTTCCAGGCTTCGCCCAACCATGCATCCCATCATTCCTGGGTTGGTAGGGGTCTTCGAGCACTGACGTTTGTGCACGGGAGGCAGCAAGTGAACTAGTGCGCCGGAAACTGGTGCGCCGGAAAATGCTCCTGCCGCAGCGGCGGGATACGGCCAACAACAACTTGCTGCGAGCCCTGTGATGGTCCGAAATGGCATGTCGCTGCTTCTACTTAGGTCCACCGCCGTTCTCTTGCGACATCCCACGGGATGCCTTGCCATGAATGCTCGGTACGAAAGAGCCAGAAGCCGCTTTCGTTGGTGACACACGACATCATGGCTGTTCATACACCAAGTCACGTATATAAAGGCACGAAATAAAAAAGTCAAGTGAAGCAGATTGGATCTACAGATCCTACTACTGTTCGTTCACACCCATGCAACTTTTATCACTGCTTCGGATAACTCAACCACCCTGCTTCCCACGCAACCCCGCATACCACGCAGCCCCAAACCCCCATCAATATCACCATACCCATCAACAACATCCATTATTCCTCATCCCTACCACCTACCCAGATGCAACTTTCTGCTTCACTAGATAATTCAGATCCACTGGATTCACTTGTGCTACTCTCTGCTTCGCCAGCAGCAATTTGCGCCCGTCGGATATCCTCGATATTAGCGAACGTCGTGTTAGGGTCCGTCTGGACCCTTTTTCTCCTGCCTTGTTGCTGACTATCCGTCTGGGCCTGGAATGCCTGGGCCTGACGCTCTAGGACTGTCAGTCTATAGGCCTGTTGGTCCCAGCCTTTTTGGACCTTTCTAAATAGGTGGCGTTGGGTGTAGATTTCTCGGGTATCTTGCGTAAGCTGGTTGAATAGGTGCAGCTGACGCTGAAGATCAGCAGACTTACGCGGGGTTGACCATGGGACTATAGATACAGCTCCATCCCACTGCTGACTTCCTGACTGCCCAGCTGTCTGGCCGTCTAGCTGTCTGGCTGGCTGGCTGGCTGATGCCTTAGACACGAAAGGGCTAGATAGAGGTTGCGCTACATCAACTGGCCATAACCCAGTGTGTTTCCAGCCGCTTTTAATAACCTGGATAGTCAAGGCGTCTAGACGTGCCCTTCTATAACAGTCTATAAAGTTCCTCTTGCCTGTTACAGTTGAATCGCTTTGTATATCTAGGTACCCTAGATACTTCCTATAGGCTGCCTTAAGAGGTCGGAATACTGACTGATCTAGAGGCTGGAGGACGTGTGATGTGTGCGGCGGCAGAAACAGGAGGTGTATGTGGTTCCGGAAGCATCGCCACAGAAAGTCTGTTGTTGTATGGCTATGATGGGCGTCTAGAACTAGTAGTCTAGTATCTGAAGGGTCCTCTGGGACAGTCTGAGGGATAAAGACCTTTTCTAGCCATTCTAGGGCATTCTGATCAGTTGTCCAGCCGTTCTCTGTTGCTGTGAATTTCCAGCTAGCATAGGGTTGAAGATCTAGAGGAAACCACTGTTGCTGGACTGACTTGCCCTTATACATAACAAGAGGCGGAAGTGCGCGTCCTCTGGCAGAGACGCACTCGATCAGAGATACCCATGCCCGCGATCCAGGCTGTTTTTTCTGGATATACTTGGTCTCTGACGATCCTAGTACTAGCCCATTGCTTCCTTTGCCCTCGAGGATACCAGTCTCATCCATGTTCCATCTATTAGCTGGCTTGATGGGCAGGATTGCTGGCAGATCAAGGCGATGAAACCATTCCTGGATAATGTCAGCAGTTGCCCCATTAATTCGCCTAGCGTCAATTGCCCTGCATCGCTGGGTTCTGATAGATGGGTTTCTGCGAAGAAATCGCTGCATCCACTTCCTCCCAAGTGGTCGCTGCCCATCGCCCAGCATGCGCTCAGCCAGCCCTTTGACTTGCTGATGGCAAAACGCAGAGCCTAGGGCAGCCTGCTTAGATATCCACTCAGCAAGTAGACCTTCCTGGTTCTGAGATAACCGCTGCAGTCTACCAAAGGCAGTATTTCTAGACTGGGTACCATGGAGACGTTGTCGTACAGTCGCCTCTGGGATGCCCCATTTGCGACCTGCCCCGCGGATACTAAGCCCGTCAGCAATATCCCAAAGTGCCCGCTGCAGCTCATGTTCACTATACTGCTTCATCTTATAGTAAAAAAGATATCCTCAAAAAATGGCGTTGTTTGGGGTAGAATAGAAGATGTTGTGATAGTTAGAAAAGAGGAGTAGGTTTTATGGTGACGCGTTGTTGGGCTGCGTGGTATGCGGGGTTGCGTGGGAAGCAGGGTGGTTGAGTTACCTGCGACCACAGCAATCGGCCACCTCATATTTCTCGCTTCCTCATTGCAATGGAAAGAACTAGGGCAGACGCGCTTGAAACAGACGCCATCATTGTCGGCGCGGGCTTCAGCGGTTGTTATTCACTGTTCAAGATTCGACAGGCGGGGTACTCGGCCAAGATTCTTGAACGTGGAAACGACTTTGGGGGCGTTTGGCACTTCAATCGGTATCCCGGAGCCAGGGTCGATTCCGACACGCCCTCCTACCAGTTCAGCCTGTCCGAAGTCTGGTCCGACTTCCACTTTACCGAGCGGTTTCCCGGGCACGAAGAAATCCGCAGATATTTTCATCACGTCGATGCCACTCTCGGCTTGCGCAAGGATACGATTTTCGACGCCCGAGTGGACGAGGTCAAGTACGACCCCGCGGGCAGACGCTGGCATTTTCGCACGACAAAGGGTCTGTGCGCGACCTCCAAGTACGCAATCTTCGCATGCGGCCCGATGAACAAACCGTACATGCCTCGTTTTCCAAACCAGGACATGTTCGGTGGGCCCGTCATCCATCCGTCCGCATGGCCCAGCGATCTCCAGCTTACGGGCAAGAAGATTGGCGTCATCGGGCAGGGAGCGTCCGGTCTGCAGATCGTACAGGAGCTTGCTAAAGTGGACTGCCAACTCACAGTCTTCGTTCGGAACCCCTGCATCGCGATCCCCATGCACCAAAGACAGCTATCGAACCGAGAGTCGGAAGAGATGAAAAACTACTACGACGCCATATTTACCGAGGCCAAATTCGGCTCGTCTTCGGCGCTGCCCTACAATCACAATACGGATTTGCTACGCTGCACGACTGAAGCAGAACGGGCGGGCCTGTTTGAGCGACTGTGGAATAGGGGTGGCCTCGGTCTCACACAGTCGAACTATCGTGACATCGCGTTTGACAAGACGGCCAACGCATGCTTGTACGACTTCTGGGTCCGCAAAACGAGAAGCCGGATGACGGATCCCGAGAAGAGGGACATCGTCGCGCCTCTGGATCAGTTCGAATGGTTCGGAGCGACACGCGTCAATCTTGAGATGGACTACTACGAGATGCTGGATCGACCGAATGTCAAACTGATCGATCTCAAGAAGACACCGATCCAGTCTTTCGACAGGCAGGGGATTGTTAGCAAGACCCCGGACGCCATCACACACCACGATATGGACATCGTCATCATGGCCACCGGCTACGACTCTTTGACGGGTAGCCTGCTTGACATGAACATCCGCGACAAGCACGGCGTCCGGCTACGGGACGCTTGGAAGAACGGCATCAGCACGTATCTTGGCATGATGGTTCCCAATATGCCAAACGCATTCGTGCTATACGGGCCGCAAGGGCCGACAACGCAAACCAACGCACCGCCCTTCATCGAGCTTCAGGTTGACTGGGTGGTAAGCCTCCTGGAGCGGATGCGCGAAGACGGCCTGCGTTCGATCGAGCCATCGGAAGAGTCTTGCCGCTCGTGGAAAAGTCTTGTAATGGATGCCTTCGAGTCGACTCTTTTTCGCGACAGCACTGCGTGGTGGACTGGCGCGAACATCCCGCACAAGAACATTGAGCCGCTTGTCTTTCTAGGTGGGGTTCAGCAATGGAGACATCTGTGTAGTCGTTCGCTAGATGACTGGGCAAGTTTTGTCGTATCCTGGTAGCCAGGGTTGGGTTTGGGTTTCGCGGTCTGGTCTGGAAGGCGTGGGAAGCTTGAGTTCGCCGTAATGGGCACTTTTTAATGTCTACCGTCTACTCTTCACATGTGACGTTGTGAGATCTCGATGAGTCCCGCAGTGAATCCGACGATCAAGGGGTTTGAGACGGGTTGTGGTCAACCAACCTTTCATTCCCCTCACCCCTCTGTAACGCTTTTTCTTCCATACAGCCTTTGCGCCAAGTATGCGTCAAATATCTTACAGACTCACTTCGTTTACCTTCCGCGGCTTTCCTCTCCTTAAATTGACATGCCCCGAAAGGACACTGGCATGAGACAGCCGCAGCCATAGAAATGGCCAGGTTTCTACGCACGTCTCCCCGCAGAACTCGCAGTCCACCGGCGTCACCCTGTATCCCGATGGTGCTCGTACAATTGGTGAGAAAAGTTGAGGGAGAAGCAATGATCGAAGGTCTTTGGAAGTCTTAGCATGTATCGATAAGTGACGAGCCGCCAAGCCACGCGAGAAGCGAATCAACTGTCTTCCATGTTCGCTGCCAGTCGTATACTGGACGTGATAACTGATACGTTAAGTTTGTATACAACAAGGAGTCGACGTCCTAGTCAAGGATGCCACAGAAGACATATTTCCTTCAGCGAAAGTTCTGACGTGTACCATGAGGGGTAAGCCCTGGAGGCGCCGGACCATTGAGTTCCCACCAGGGGGGTTCCTGCGGAGGGACATCCTGACCTTTGTCAAACCTGAACCGATGGCAAAAGGTAAAGTGTTACCACTTACTTTGGGGCTGTTATTAGCAGCCTTGAAGCCTTTTGTGACTTTCTTGAGTGGGGTAACTGTGGTAAAGATCAGAATGCTTTCGATCTGACAGAACAATGGTCTCGACGCACGTAAAGTCTTCAACCAGGAGGCGACCACTCCAACGGTTGCTGTGACCCGATCGACCCAAGGAGCAGTCGTCGAGTTCTTGTAGCGGAGGCCGGTCATTGCAGTATGTCAACCTTGTGGGAGTGATATAGTTAGCACGAGTAGAATGAGAGAAGTGCGCTGGTAAAAGGACAATGGGCTGCGTGGTTTTGAAAGAAGACGGCAAGAGAGACAAACTCAGAGGTGATAGCCTGTGTGTCCAACCGTGAATTTATATTATCAAGTCCTAGCAGACTCTTCTCTTGACAGCCACACGGGTCAGGCAGACTGGAGTGATACCAGAACGAGAGTGGTTTAATCACGAATGAGCCAATGATCACTACTGTTGTCACAACGAGGATGGAGCGCAATTCTCGGAAGGCGATTGGTCGTTTTCTATCCTTTGGCTGTGACGGGCTATGGGCTGCAGCAGGCTTTCTCGGAAGATGCATGGTTTTAGGCAATCCACACCCTCAGGTTCAAGTCCAACAACTGGGAAGACACGTACAAGGAATGGCATGCTTGGATGAAGCAAGTGATGAGGAAGAAGTCGATACGCTTGTGGAAGAAGCATTTTCGAGGCAAGATTTGACCAAGTGACGATGGCTCCCCGTGACACTTTCCAAATCAAGTGATGTAGTATCACAACCAACTCACCGGGGTGCCTTATAAAGCACCCTACCTGCATATGACTGGCTGGCTGTATGTTTAACCGTGGCTGAATGGAAGCAGGCAGTTTGATTTCTTGCTGTCTTCCCTTCGCTGTACTCACTCACTCACTGAGTTTATTACGCCCTGGCTAAGCCATAAAGGGCTCTAACGTCTATGTGTCTTACATGCTTCCCTTGTTGAGTTTTTACCCTAGTCTCAAAATAAGCCCCGTGTATGAAATCCACTTCCGTCTGCGTCATCTTTGATTACGCCTTCCGATGATTGCAATTTCTCGTGAGGTTAGTAGCAGGCCATCTTGGAGCACTTCCTCCAAGTGTTCAGGTCCCTATCTTCGGCGGCTGAAGCGAGCCCTGCTGTCGGTGGCACGAGGGTGCGTATGGGGTTAGTCGGTGGTTAATGTTAGTGATGTGATGTTATGCTGTTCCTGTCCTATGTTTGGTTGACCTGCATATCGAGTCGTCCCGTTGCCATGGCAAACTTCACTGTCTCTCTTACGACATCCATGCATGGTGACCAGTCGTCAGGGTCTGATGCGGCCTTTCCGCCTAAGTAAAATGACAGGTTACCTCTGTGCGTATCAGTCCGTTGGATCATCGGTGCGCGTTGTGCTGTCCATTGGGTGCACCGGAAGAGAAAATGCTCAACCGTCTCTGTTGCTTGTCCGCATGCACATTGATCCGAGGCGGCCGCCCTGATCTGGTGCAGGTACCAGTTGAGCCTTGCCATCCCCGTCCGCAGCTGGGCCAGTGTGCTGGCCTGCTTCCATGAAAATGAATCGTACAGTTGCCGTGTGTGCTTTCCTGGCAGAGCCGAGTCGACTCTCTTTGAGAACTTTCCGACCCACTCTGGTATTCCGGGGTTCGTCTCCTGTACCCTCTGTAACGCGTTCCTAAGCGTGGTTGAGAAAGCCCTGGCTGGCTTCTTCCTAGGTGTTTTCCCTTGTTGGGTACTCTCCTTTGCCGCTGCCTTGGCCTCCTTGACGAGCTTCGACTTTACCCCAGCCGGGAGCCAGAATAGTGACACTCTGTTGCCTCTGTTTTGTAGGACACTGATAGCCTCGTAGATACGACGGATCTCTTGCTGGCCTGATTGCTGTCGGGGTCTGCTTACTGCTAGCACGGCGGCTTTGCTGCTGGCAAACAAGTATATGACAAGGTGACGGATCCTCTCCGAGAGGGACTCTACTGCCGTCGCCATCGCCTGAAGCTCTGCCGTGAACGGGTTCTGCTCCGTCCTGAGACCGACTGTGCATGATTCCGTTGTCGTGAAGCCGCCTCCCGTGTGTGACTTAGGGAGATGCAGTGCTCTCCCGAAGCCCACGACTCCATTTCTTGCCGAACTAGCTGTCGCGATCTTTGCGGCCCAGCCTGTCTTAATCGCTGCGCTTGCCTTGTCTCCATCGTCTTCAACCACCGTCTGCACTCGGTTCTCCCATGGTGACAGCGAAAACGCGTTGATGGTCTCCAGTCTGTCCAGGGACAAGTCACGGTAGGCCGCGGCCATCGTCTGGAAAGGCGAGATGTGCCTCTTGAAGGTATTGACTCTGATATGTCGCAGCGGATGATTGTTCGGTAATGTCCGGAGACGCACCCAGAATTTGATCGCTTTCCTTTCGAATCGTTCCTGGGCTGACTGTATGCTTGCTTCTGCTTCGGCAACCGCTGTAGCCACCGAGTTGAAGGTTCCCACAACTGCTTGAGCCCCGATCCTCTGCACCCTGTTGATGACCTTCATCTGGGCTGCGTTACACGTGTGTTTCCAGACGGTCGATGCGTAGTCCATCGTGGGGGCCACCGCCGCCACGAAGAGCTGTCTCGCCGTTGACGGTGACAAGCCCTTGAGTCGTCTGAGCTCCAGCACGGCTTCGAGGCCCTTCGATGCCGCTTCTGCCACGTGTTGCTTGAAGCGGAGCTTGGTGTCCATGATCACGCCTAGAATCTTTACCTGGTCTTTGGGCCGGACGATGTCCCCCTTGATACTGAAAGGGGACCAGTCCTCTGGCTGGCGCCAGTTCCGTGTAAAGTGTATAATGGCTGTCTTGTCTGTCTCGAAGGTCGCTCCGCTTCGTCGCTCCCAGTCGAGGGCTCGGTCGATGATGGCCTGGACCCCCTGTCGGTTCGCCTCTCGTGATGGTCCGGTGACCCATGCCGTATAGTCGTCTACGAATGCTAGTGCACCTCCATTTTCGTTGATTTGGTGCTGGACCAAGTCGGCGTTGAAGAACAGAAACAGAACAGGGGACAGCGGCGAACCCTGAGGTAGGCCCGCTTGGGGCAGAGAGCGAACCTCCGAGTCCTGGCCGTTGACCTGAATGCTTGCTGTCCGTTGCGAACAGAACGCATCCACCCACGCCACCAGCTTTTCCGGGATTCCCCTCGCCCTGAGCCTCTGAAGTAGTCTTTCTTTATACACTCCGTTGTACGCGCCTTTGACGTCGAAACTGACCAGACTGAGGATTTTCCTCCTCCTCCATGCTCTGTAGATGTAGTCCTGAAGCAGAACCAGCGCCTGCTCTGCCGATCGCTGCTTCCGAGCCCCGAAGTGACTCGTGGGCAGGAGCCCGTATGTTTCGACAGCATGCGATATCCTCTCGGCTATCACCGATTCCAGCACTTTCCCCAGCGTCGACAACAGCGAGATCGGTCGCCAGGCCTTCGCGATGGTGTAGTCGTTCTTGTTCGGTTTCTTCAGCGGGATGATCTTCGCATGTCTCCATTGCCTAGGCAGTTCTCCCTCGTTCATCGAAGCTCGGAACAGAGCGAGAACCCGATGCTTCACTGCGGGCCACGTCTGCTTCCACACGGCTACTGGCAACCCGTCCTCTCCGGGCGCCTTCCACGATTTCGCTGCAAACAGCTGTCTCTCCACCTCTTCCAACGTGATCTCGGGGAAGGGTACAGGCGACCGCTGTGGACGCTGCCCCTCGTCTTCGATGTTGTTCGGGAGCGGAGGGAAGAAGGTAGATAGTAGTTCTTCTGCCTGTTCTCCGTTTTCTTCCGTCTTTGAGCCGTCCGCCCTAGTAAGCTGAGGAATTTTGTCAAAAGAGGCGCCTTTGTCGGCGCATAGATACTTGGCTGCCTTCCAGATGTTCGTATCGTTGGCCAGAAACTCGTGCCAGTGCTTCTTCTTTTGTTGTCGGATGGCGTCGTGATACTGCTTCGCCGCGGCTTGGGCTCGCTCCTCCAGATCCGGTGGGCAGTGGCCAGCCCGTCTCTCTGCCCTCGCCCGGTTCCTCCAGACTGTGTGGATCCGACGGAGCTGAGTGAGGTCCTCCGTCCACCACCTCTTCGCATACCTAGACGGCTTGGCTGTGGGCGTCAGGGCCTCAACCGCTTCCGATACTACCGACATGAGCCGGTCCGTCTGTTGCTGCACAGTGCCTCCCATAGGGATGCATTGCATTGCTGTCTCAATCCTGGCATTGATCGCCTTCCATGGGGCGTTCTTGAACAAAAGTCGAGGCTTGCCGTCCACGCCCGGAGTCGCAATCTCGAACATAGTCTCAATCGCCCGATGGTCCGATCCGTGGTCTGTCCCGTGCACAATACATCTTATCATCATCCGTGTCAGCTCCTCCGACGCGATGGCCAGGTCAATCGTTGTTGCTGCGTCGTTCTTCTGCCACGTCTTCGTCCCCCTCGGCAAGAGGCTACAGAGGGAGAGGTCACTCATCAAGTCGATGATCGGGTCTGCCTCTCCCTGCCTGCTCGCCGAGATGTCGTCCCCTCCCCATAGTTGGTCGTGTCGGTTGAAGTCTCCCACAAAGACCACATCCACCACCTCGCCCGCGCCACTCCTGACGTCCGCGATTGCTTGCCGTAACATGCAACACGTGCGACGGAGCATCTCGGGCTCCTGTCCCGGAACGTACACCGACACAACCAGCACTCGGCGACCCGAGAGTCGAAGAATGGCTCCCGTCATGTCAGGTGACGGTATCGGCACCTGCTCCGCTTCGATCTCCTTGTTGACCCACAACATGCTCCTGATCCCCCATCGTCCTTCTTCCCTCCACGCCGTCGGAACCATCCTGGTCCACCTGCTGTGCCGCATCGGCACCGTCAAGATCTTGCCCTCTCTCTTCCACACCCATGGTTCCTGCACCGCTATGACTGTGAAGTCTCGCAGTTGCTCATCGTTCATCAGGCTTTCGTGCACTGCATCCTGTTTCCTTACATTCAGTTGAAGGGTCTGAAGGTTTCTACTCATGGAGAGATGGGTAGAGCTTCGGACACTTCTTGCTGAAGGATTCGTGCGGACCTCCGCAGGGAACACACTTCAGGACTGTTTCGCGGCACTCCTTGTGGTGATGGCCCTCCTGGGCGCACCGCCCACATACTAGGCTGTTCTCGCATTTCTCTGCCTTATGCCGGACGATCTGCTGACATTTGAAGCACTGATGTGTCCGAGACTGGGGCTTGAACACTCCCGTATTTCCAGACTCTCCACTGGCGTGGAAATAGCCCTCTGAGATGAGCCTTCTGGCGTCACTAGCTTTGGTCAAGTAGACCGCCATCGATCCGTACTGTTTCGGGTTTTCTTGGTCGCTTAACCATACGATTTTGGCGACGGTGGTGTCGTTTTCCTTGCTGAACTCCTCTGCCGCTTCACTTCTGTACTTTCCTTTCTCCTCCCACACCGCCGACCATCGCACAAAGTCTACCTTGATCGGATACAGATCGTCGTCTCGGACGCGCATGCCTGGGGCAATCTTCGTCTGCGCGATTTGCTTGACCATTTGGTGCTCCGCGTCGCCTCGGCAGACGATTCTGATGAGATTCTCGTTTCTTGGGTTCACGGTGACGGCCTGACACCGCCATCCCGTATGGCCGTCCGCTCGCATCTCCTTTTCCACTGCCGCCCTGATCGCGCCCGCGTTGGGCTTGTTGTCATCTTCTGCTTCAACTCGTGAGGTATCGATCGTGCAGTACAGAGTGTCAGCCACGTTGGTCGGGTTCACGCCGGACGTACGGGTCCGTGCATCGCTGGTTTGGTTGGTTGAGGGGATTCGGGCGACGGCGGCGTAGGACGGACTGGGGCCGCTTTGCGCCGAAGCCTGAGTCGCAAAAGCCTCGATCTTTTCGCGTGTCTTCGTGTTATCGTCTTCCACTTGCTGCTTTAACGCCTGCAGGTCGTCGCGGACCGTCTGCAACTCGTCTTTGATTGACCCGAGTTCCTCGTTCGCCGTCCGAAGTTCGTCCGTGACTTGTCGAAGCTCGGCCTGGATGTCCTTGTTGCGCAGTTCTGATTTCTTCCATGCATTGAAAACCACCTGGAGGGATGCGTGAAGCTCCCTCATCTGCTTTCCCATGTCCAGCAGCAGGGTTCTGTCGTCGTCCTCGGTCGTCTTGGTCCTTCCTCTCGCGGCTGACGCGCCCCTGGTGGTAGTCCTCCGCACCCCATTTCCTCCGAGATCGTTCGCCTCTGCGCTTCCATTGTCGGCAATCTCTTTGTTTCCTTCGTTCAGTCGGACTTTGGTCGTCGGTTTGCGTATCCGTCGCGGTGGCCGTTCCGTTCCGCTGGCCTCCCCCGAGTCGGACGCGACGTTGATGGTGTCCGACTCCGCCTGCATGTTTCACGACGGGACGCGCCGAAAGTGGGTCCACTAGTGTCGCGCCACGCGTCTCAATACCACCCCTTTCGCAAAACACCCGACTGACTCTCAACAGCAACAACAAAATATGATAATAAGCTGAGATCCCCGAATCTAGGTATATTCAGCGAGATTACTGTGGTCCTTCAGCGAGATTCCTTCGCTGTACTGTAGAAATCGAAATTGGTTTCCATGTTCTGAAGACTGGAATTCTTCTGCGCACAGACATTTATGGATCCGTTTGCTGACAGGATACATGCCGAGACCCATAGAGTACTTCCTTAGTAACCTCCGCCGCAAAGCCAGAAAGAGCTTCTACACTGTGTTAATCGATCAGACCTGTGTCATATAATCTAAGATCCACAAATGGCGATGATCAGTGCAGACTTAAGTATATACCGCTTGCTTATGTTTGCTTGTTGACATACACAAGTCCTACTTATGCATACAGGTTACTCTGAACCTAATTCAGAGTTCATCGTTAGCCTCCACGCCAACAATGACTTGTGCAAGAGCATCAGCAAGAATTGGCTGAACCGTCCTGCTTATGTGTACTTCCTTGTACATTTTCGAGTGTATAAATGAGTATCCCTAAGCGACCACATATTATTTACTGAATTCACGAGCAAAAGTCGATAGCTCCTAGCCGAAGGCTCACAGGTACAAGCTGGCAAGGCCGCTTAGAAAGGTTAAGATGAATATTCCTACTTGAAGTTGCGAGCTGACGCGACATATATGGGAGAAAAGTCAGCCTGTCAGAGACGTTAAACCAGCGTTTGTATAAGTCTCCAAATTAGCTTCGAGGTTATGTCGTGTCCTTAGCGTCGAAGGATGATTCGTTCCCAACAACTTTTCTTTCAGCTTCAGTGCCTGCCGATGCATCTGTTCCGCTTCGCTATGCTTCCCCTGATCGATGCACGAGTGCCAAGTTGTTCATGCTGCCGAGTGTGGAGGGATTCTCTGGTCTCAGCACCTTCTTCCTTAGCTCCAGTGTCTGCCGATTCATCTGCTCCGCTTCGCCGTACTAGGTGAAACTGCCACTGATGACAGCATAGCCAATTTATTCGGGTGGAATCCACGGACGGTGCGACGAATTCGCTCGAAACTGCTTCTGTTTGGGCCTGCGAATATCCCAACAAATACTCGCGGCCGCCCCAAGTCCATCACTCCTCTTATGCTGAGCGCCCTGCGCAGCCAACTTGCCCTTGATCCGTGTCTGACACTTGATAGATGGCTGCTTCTCTTCGCGAACATTATGATGCCGACGTGTCCCGCTTCACCATCAGTAGGACCTTGAGGAATGGCAATCGGACTCAGAAAGCCACACAAGATGTAGCTTGGCAGAAAATCGATCAACTCCGTGAAAAGAACATGATTGAGGATGACAGCAGCATTCTTCAGCTTGATACATTTGACGTTCATACTCCTGGAGCGTTTACTGACTTGGACAATACCATCATCACAGATTGGTCTATTGACCTTCCACAACAGGGCATCATGAAGTGGATTTCAGCTGTGTTCATCACCACTCCCGTAGTCTTGACTTGGGCTACCTCAGCCACGGCATTCTCCCAAGTGTATTTCGGAAGCAATCGGCGAGGTGGGGGAGGATCTCGAAGCAATACCTCAGCAAGATCATACTCGTTGTTCATCGCTTCATTTCGGCGGCACTAGAGGTCGTTTGTGCAGACACTCAGGTGCTCCAGAACGTCTCGTCTGCCATCTTGGACGACCTCCGCGCAAAATGCAATAATAGCATAGGCCAAGCAACTTTGCTGGTCAACGTCTAGCGGCAGCTAATGCTGTACACGCTGAATCACTACTTCAACCATAACTAGTAGAAGAGCTATGGCTCCCGGATCAAGGAAACGCTGCGGCCCAAGGCCCTAAGAGATAGTTCTAAGTGGGGCCCGGACCCGCTTATCGTCAATTTGAGTGATGTTCCTGACGCAGTCACGAACAAGAGCAACGCAGCACATGCCACGGAAACCATCCATGAAACCCTCGAGGTCTAGTATAATGTCGCTTATAAGCGATTCGTTATAATATATTCAGCCAGGCGGTTGACTACAAGCTGCTTTTTGGCCCAGAGAACCCCCTTAGGCTATCTTCGGAGCGATGGGTCCTCTGCCTGGACCCGGAGAAGCTGCTTGTTCTGGCGGAGGAGTCCCGTGGGACGAGGGAGCGTAGGGAAAGACTGAAGAAGGAGATCCAGGACTTGGGGGTTGCGATGGAGATCCTGCGCTGACAGGATTTAGAACGCTTATTACGAGTGCGTCACATGTGGCATGATTAAGAAGTTTCATCTGCAATTCCACCAAAGGGACAATGCCAGGTGCCGTTACAATGTTATGGGCAAGCAAGATGGTCAAGCGTTCAATGAGCGCTTATAGGCAGCTTCATTTCGCCAATATCTAGTAGAACGACTTCATGATAGCAATCGAGTTTTTGATTGGGTTTTCTGGTGTACTCCAGGGGTGGTCTAGCTCGGCGAAGATGACGGGTAGGCCGATGGGTCCGATCGCTAATATGCGCCGGAGACGATCAGACGGGACTGAATCCGTTGCGGCCCTTCAGCTAAGCCACCCATTAAGTCATTTATTTGGTGCTTCTCACACATATCCCATCTCTCCTGTTTCCACTCTTGCATCCTGATTGTTCTGTTCGTGTGCGTCCAAGAAGCTAGGCTCTGCGTAGTTTTTCTAGGTCGATGATGCAGGTGACTTTCTCGCACACATCACACCCTCCAGGCTTTGAGCCGCACGTGCCTATACTGAAAGTTGTAGAAGACGAGATGTAATGCTCTCAAGGTGGTTTGCTCAGTATTGTGGTTCGGCAGGGTCGTGGGCTTCGCAATT
The DNA here is from genome assembly GCF_022836535.1 of Colletotrichum spaethianum. NCBI lineage: Eukaryota > Fungi > Ascomycota > Sordariomycetes > Glomerellales > Glomerellaceae > Colletotrichum > Colletotrichum spaethianum. Next base: position 211,067 of record NW_026054825.1, on the reverse strand, counting down.
TCGACAAGGATCATGGCGACACGGCCTTTGACTGTGACCGGCCTGAGGATTCGTACAGTGCTTTGTCCCAGCTGCGTTCATCGTACCGCAATGGTGACACCACCACCCGTAGGGTATGAGGTACTCCTTAGCGTAGCACTTGTCTCGGTCACAAATGCCCTGGGCTGACACGGTGGCGGTTGCAAGGGGACTGCAACGCAACAGAGTCCCACGTCGACTGTGTCGACGATTGGCGCTCACGGCCTCGGGGCAATCTTCAGCATTCTCGGGTTCGTACCACTTTTCTCCGTATTGGTGCCCGCATGAGTAAGTATATTTATATGCTCGACACATCTTAGTGGTATAGAGATGTTCAGGTGCAAGGTTTGAATGATTAGATAGAATTGCTAGATAGCGTGGGCCATCATGCTTTGTGTCTCGGGAATGACAATGTCATATACACAGGAAGCTTCACAGATCATAGTCCTATGCACGGGTCTTCAAACCGGACAGAAGCCAAGGGATTGCGGCAAACTGGCCGTCACAATTAGGCCAGGCGAGACGCCCAGGACTAGTGTGATTGCTAGGCCGGCATTGGTGAGCCATTGTGACGAACATCAAGTCGTCGGCACCACCGCCTAATAACGAGCCTGTTATAAGTGCCTACCAGTAAAAAAAATGCCAAGAGATTGTTATAGGGCGTATTGCTGGCAAAATGGCCGTCACAATTAGGCCAGGCGAGACGCCCAGGACTAGTGTGATTGCTAGGCCGTCATTGGTGAGCCATTGTGGCGAACATCAAGTCGTCGGCACCACCGCCCAATAACAAGCCTGTTATAAGTGCCTGCCGACAAAAAGGCCTGGAGCACGGACCACACTCGCTAACAGCACTTTTGTTAGGGTGCGCGCAGCGGAGGACTTAAATTTCAACCAGGACCCCCCTCCACGGCCTAAGAACGCAGCCGGATTCTCCTGCTTGCGTTCCAATTCATTGCTATCTGCCACAACAATCGACATGGCGAATCCACCGCTATACGACATCACTCGATGGCAGGTACACGAAACTGAAGACGACTGCAATCTCGTCATACGAACCAATAACGGACGAGCCTTCTATTGCACAATCTCTCCGTCGCATTTTCATCGATCACCCAAGCTCACAGACCAGTACTTCAAGTGCCTACACTTACTGCGATCTGGAGAAGAAGAGCAGGACGATTTCTATATAGAAGATGCTTACGACTGGCTGTCAAAGCTGTTCGAGCCTCTCGTCGCCCAGTTAGCGCCATCGTCTTCAACGGTTCCTGAGGATAGCCGGCCGACTCTCTCCCAGTATCTGTTCCCTCCGTATTTCATTTGCGGTCTCGATGCTGCTGATGAAGTCCCGCGCCCGTACGAGGCGGAGACTCGGGAACACGGCTGGGCCGACCCGGCTCTAGCTGTAAAGGACGACATCCTTACAGACCTCGACCAGTGGGCTAAGTCTTACCATCCATCGGATGTTGAGATAATATACAATCGCCCTGAAGACGTGTTAATCAAACGACCGAACAAGGTTCTTGTTGGTGGTGGGATTGAATGTCACTTCAAACGTTTTGGGCTCTCATTTGGTCCAACGCATGCGAAGGAGGAACTCACCACGTTGAAAGCAATCGCCATGGCGCAAATACCTCCTCCCCCCGAAGCATGGATCTGCCGCCTACATGGAGTTGTTCGAGACGGAGACAAGTTAATTGGCATGCTCTTTATTTGGATCGACACGAAGGGCGTGTTGTCAAAAGCAAGAGCTGACAAGAGTTCACCCGATCTGCGGAAACGTTGGAAGACACAGATCAGCACATCCCTGGAGAAGCTGCACCAGAAGGGCATCATCTGGGGCGATGTCAAAGCCGAGAATGTCCTCATCGACCGTGAAGACAATGCCTGGATCATCGACTTTGGGGGAAGTTATACCCATGGATGGGTGGACAAGGAGAAAGCCGGGACGCTGGCAGGCGATGCACAGGGCTTAGCAAAGATACTGGATATTCTTCATTAACGAACACCGTATTGAGCGCAAAACAGATGTGCTTCATCAGTTTCTAAGCCATGAGTCCGTTTGCGCTATGTTGACTTAGCTTACCTACCCTAAGTCGGACGCGTCCTGTCGCTCTGCGCCGCTGGCAACGTCATTTGCGGGAGATGCTGTCTTGAAACCGTCGTCTGAAGCCCGTTGTGAGTTGTCCCAACCTCACCACATTTCAGAACATATAAGACCCGTCTTTTGAGACCTCAACTCAGTCGAGAGAGTCGGGATTCAGCCAGTCTGGGGGTAGAAACATATGTTCCCGGAGGATTCCGTCATCGGTCAAGGTACATATCCAGGCATTGTGATCAAGGAACACAAGACTGCCATCAATGTCCCCAGCAGGGACTCGGGCACTTCTAAGAAACTTGCTTAGCGGTCCCAACGACTTTTCTGGTTGTGACAGTTTGTAGGGCTTTTGCCCAGTCCAGAATGCAAGCATCAACGTTGCTCGTGGTGACGTAAGCCAAACAGAGCTATTCGGGGTCTCAGATGGAGCTTCTAAATAAAAAAGCGTGATTGTTCTTTTGAATGGGACGTGCTAATCGTGTGAAATGACCATCCAATTTGTGAATAAGACGAACATCGCGGGCGTACGGAGTGATGCGAATGTTGAGGTACGCAAAGATATCCTTGCTTCAGGATAGGCTAGCAGTTGACCGGGGCACCAGCCAGACAAAGAGCTCGTTTTAGGAAGTTGATTCGTACGTGCACAGCGGCTGCACTCAATAGTTGATGCTCGAGGCCATCACCAGAGTGTCGAACTTGTCCCAGAGAAACACGATCATCTCGTCTCTGTAAAGGTCGGGCTTCTCGATCAAGCGGCCACACAAAGCACTCAGCATTGTTGGCGTAATACTGCTCGGCCGACTGACTCCGTTAAGGGGGCTCTCGCGTCTCCGAAGCACTCGAAATTGGCCCGTACGTTGTAGACCGTCCGCGCGCTACATCCTGCAGCCCTGGCTATGCTTGCATTGGTAAAGTCCCCGGTAAGAATCATGTCCCGAATCAGCTTGTGCTGGGATGCAGCGATGTCGGGCGCTATGGTGTGACGGTTGTCCGGTTGTGCTTTGCGTACATTGAAATATGGTAATGCATGGCAAGGGTTGTAAATGGGATACAAGAAGTCTTAGGGCCGGGTTCTTGTCAATGAAACATTTTCAAAATGATCACGCGTGTTGAGATGGCTTGCTCACAGTCGCAACGTCACAGGCGTGATCTGATATACATGACCGCTTTGGCATTTTGGCATGGGGTGAAGCATAGTTATACGAAATAATCTGGCTGATCGAAGCCGAAATACGTGATCGATTAGTTCTAAGCTGAAACCGGGCATTAAAGCAGACACTTTAATGCCACAGTTTCAATGTTGTCAAGTTGAAGCCATATTAAGGACTGTTTTGGACATGGAGTAATCAACAAACGGATGCATGAGCACAAGGTGTGTATGTATGCGATCCAGTGAACATAAGCAAGTGGCATAAAATCAAGTTTGCACTTATCACTGCCGTTTGTAGATCTTGGATTATGTAACAAGGGTCTGAACCATAAACACAGTGTAAACACAATTTCTGGCTTTACTGCGGAGATCATCAAGAAAAGTACTTTGTGGGCCTCATCTTGTACCCCGTCAGTAAACAAATCTATAAATGTCTGTGCGGAGAAGAATTTCTGTCCAAGAATATGGAAACCGAGGGGAACTCTCAACTCAGTCTTGTCGTTGGTTTACTGTTTAAGAAAGGTTGGTGGTGTGAGTGGAGGTATCTTAGCCTCCCGTCATGGCGGAACCAATGGAGGCCGAGATTGTGGTGGAACCGGATGACGCCCCCTTTTCGACGCCAAAGCGCCCGATTCGAGTTGCGAAGCCGACCACCAAAATTCGAACCACGACTCGACAGGACAAAGAGGCAGCGCAGGAACCGAAGAGAACGACCCGGAACACGACGCGATCAGAATCAATTGAAGGAACGGCGGAACGAGCGAGCGACATCAGACGAAGCAATGGCGGCGGCGGAAGTATCGGAAGCAACGATGGCCGGGCAATGCTCCAGAAGGCTTTGGAGATGCTGGGTGAACCCCGCAAAGAGTCCCAATGGCTGAAGGAAGCACTCAAGCGGCAAATGGAGGTGGTACAGAAACAGGACGAAATGATACGCGACTTGAGCTCGAAGATGGATGAAACCACGAAACAGATGAACGAAGAACTGAAGCAATCCCGCGAAGAACTGAAGCTGGTCCGTGAACAACTCGAAACTATCGCGACAAACGCCACACAATCCCCCTCCATGTCGTACGCCGACGTTGCGCGATCAGCCCCGTCATCCCAACCGACTAACCTCCGAACGCTCTCGTCCTTTAACACGACGCCGTCCAACTTCTCCGACACGCCGTACTGCACAATCGATACATCCCATGCCGAAAGCGAAGCCGCCGAGCAAGTGTCGGTCGGCTCAATCCGAACGATGGTGGAGAGCCAGATCCGTTCTGGAGAAGGCGAGGCCGGGTCCTGGCGGTGCCGAGCAGTGACGAAGGACCCTAGGAACCCCCATCGCATCAGGATTGCTTGCAGAAACGACGATGAACACGCGATGGTGAAGCGAGTGGTGGAAGCGAACCTAGCGCGAGGAGCCCGGATTCTTCGAGACGATGTTTACCCAATCAGAGTGGGAAGTGTCAACCGCACAGCTGTGCTGAACGACGATGGAGACGTCCGCGTCGGAGCAGCGGAGGCTTTTGGCGTGGAGAACGACGCCTCGGTTGCGAAGGTAGCGTGGCTTAGCGACAGAAACGTTGCGAAGGCGTATGGATCGATGGTAGTGTATCTCAGGAAAGCGGCGGATGCACGCCGGCTGCTCGGCGAAGGCTTCTTCCACGCGGGAGGAGAGTCTGGCTATACGAGGCCCTTCGAGCGCCGAGAACGAACGAATCAGTGCTACAACTGTCAAGAAATTACCGACCACAAGGCCTACCAATGCAACAAGCCCAAGGTATGTACGAGATGTGCTGCAGAAGGGCACAGCCATCACGAATGCAGGGCGACGATCCTGAAGTGCGTTCCGTGCGGAGGGCCGCATGAATCGTTCAGCAGAAACTGCAGGAGACTGTACCCCGCACGACATGAGTAAAAGGTTCCGGATGATGCAACTTAACGTGATGAAAAGGGGCGAGATACACGAGAGCTTGATGAACGACGAAGCAATTCGGGATACGACGGTGTTGGCGATCCAGGAGCCGCAGGCGAGGGTCATCCAAGGCCGCCTCCTGACGACCTCGATGGGACACTAGGGGTGGACGAAGATGGTCCCGTCGACGTGTAGGGAGGGTAGATGGGCGATCAGGAGCATGTTGTGGGTGAATAAGGAGGTGGAAGCGGAACAGATACTGGTGGAGTCGCCCGACGTGACGGCGGCCGTTGTCCGGCTCGAGGAGCGGCTGGTGGTAGTGGTGTCGGTATACGTGCCGGGAGGTGAAAGCCATGCTCTGCGGAGCATATGTGACAAGTTGCGACAAGTCGTGCTGGACACTAGACAGCGAGCGGACAGGGTAGTGGATGTGGTCATTGCCGGCGACTTCAACCGACACGACCGGCTCTGGGGAGGAGACGAGATATCGATGGTCAGGCAGGGAGAGGCGGACCCGATCATCGACCTCATGAACGAGTTCGGCCTCAGTAGCCTACTACCGCGTGGCACGAAGACGTGGCAGAGAGGGGAACACCAGTCGACCATCGATCTCGTCTTGGCTTCTGAAGATCCGACGAACTCGCTGATCAAGTGTGCGATCCACGAGACGGACCATGGGTCGGATCACAGGGCCATTGAGACGATTTTCAACGCCTCGATTCCTACAACGGCACCACGGGAGCGCCTGCTCTTCAAGGACGCGCCCTGGAAAGAGATTAACGCCAGGATCGAGAGAGCGCTGGAAACGACACCTGGTGAAGGAACGGTGCAACAAAAGACGGACAGACTGATGGCGGTGGTAACGGAGGCGATCTACGCCCTGACACCGAAGGCCAAGCCGTCGCCGTACTCAAAACGATGGTGGACGACCGACCTGACACAGCTTCGTCGGATTTATACGTACTGGAGAAACCGAGCGCGTGCAGAAAGGCGGGTGGGACGAGCCATGGCGGACCTGGAAGAAAAGGCAAAGGCGGCATCGAAACAGTACCACGACGCGATTCGTCAGCAAAAGAGAAAGCACTGGAATGAGTTCCTAGCGGACGACGACAACATATGGAAGGCTGCTAGGTACCTGAAAGCAGGCGATGAGGAGGCTTTCGGCAAGCTGCCGCAGCTGGTTAGGGCAGACAAAACAACGACAACGAACCACACAGAACAAGCAGAAGAACTACTCACCACCTTCTTCCCCGCCCTCCCCGAAGACATTGACGAGGAGGGAGACAGACCGCAGAGAGCTGCGGTGAAGATGCCGCCTATTACGATGGAAGAAGTGGAACGCCAGCTATTCGCGACAAAGTCGTGGAAGGCACCCGGCGAAGACGGGCTCCCCACAGCGGTCTGGAAGCAGACCTGGCCGGTGGTGCGGGCCTGGGTGCTGTCGATTTTTCGGGCGTCTCTGGACGAAGGGAAACTGCCCCATCAGTGGAGGCACGCAAAGATCATACCCCTCAAGAAACCGGGCAAAGACAACTACACGCTGGCAAAAGCATGGAGACCGATCTCGCTGCTGGCCACACTGGGTAAGGTGCTGGAGTCGGTGGTGGCGGAAAGGATATCACATGTTGTCGAACTCTATGGTCTGCTGCCGACCAATCACTTCGGAGCTCGGAAACAACGATCGGCCGAGCAAGCGCTCTTGCTCCTCCAAGAGCAGGTTTACACGGCATGGCGAGGCCACCGTGTTCTCAGCCTCGTCAGCTTTGACGTGAAAGGGGCATACAATGGAGTGTGTAAGGAAAGGCTGGTCCAAAGAATGAAAGTGCGAGGCATCCCAGATGACTTGCTCCGGTGGGTATCGGCCTTTTGCTCCGACCGCACGGCAACGATCCAAATCAACGGGCAGTCGTCTGAACCGCGAAGCCTACCCCAAGCGGGCCTTCCTCAGGGTCACCATTGTCCCCGATACTGTTCCTCTTCTTCAACGAAGACCTAGTGCAGAGACGCATTGACAGCAACGGAGGAGCGATGGCCTTTGTCGACGACTTTACAGCTTGGGTCACGGGGAAGACGGCTCAAGATAACCGCATAGGCATCGAAACGATCATACGAGACACCATCGACTGGGAAAGGAGGAGCGGCGCGACGTTCGAGGCCGAGAAGACGGCCATCATCCACTTTACCCGCAATGACCACAAGTCCGACCATGAACCGTACATCATCAAAGGACGGCCCGTTGAGCCGAAGAATCACACCAAGATCCTGGGAGTCATCATCGACACTCGTCTCAAGTACAAGGAACACATAGCAAGAGCATCGTCAAAGGGCCTCAAGGCAGCACTCGAATTACAGCGACTTAGGGGCCTGACGCCGGCAACAGCGCGACAGCTGTTCACGGCAACAGTCGCACCGGTAGTGGACTACGCTTCGAACGTGTGGATGCACCGGTACAAAGACAAGCTCATGGGACCGATCAACAGAGTACAGAGGGTATGGGCTAAGGCGATCGTCGGCACGTTTCTCACAGTCGCGACAAGCGTGGCAGAAGCCGAGGCCCACATACACACGGCGAAAGAGCGCTTCTGGAGGAAAGCAGTCAAGACGTGGACGGACATCCACACGCTACCGGAGACGAATCCCCTCCGTAGGATGACGTCCAAGATGCGAAAGTTCCGGAATGCCCACCGCTCGCCGCTCTTTCAAGTGGCCGAGGCTCTAAAGGACATACCGATGGAAAGGATCGAAACCGTCAACGCGCTTACGCTGCTACCATGGGGAGAAAGACTCCAAGTCAAAATCGGTGAGGAAGAGACAACAGTGCTCGAGACAACCAGCACGGTCCGCGTGGCGGTCAGCAGCTCAGTAAGAGGGGGGTGGTAGGTGTCGGCGGTGCTGTTCAGAAACGGTCGGGGAGAATCGACGGCGAGCCTGAGCATTTCTCCTTCACACTAGGTGCGAGATCAGAACAGAATCCCTACAGCGCAGAGCTGGCAGCGATAGCATACATGTTGAGACGGTCTCTGCGAGGGGTCACGGGCGAGAAGATCACGGTGGTGACGAGCAACAAGGGGGCGGTGCTCTCACTCAAACAGCCCCTCCAGCAATCCGGACAAGCGTACATACGCAGTGTGTACGATTCGGTGGAGGAACTTCGAAAGGACAACAACACCATCACAGTACAGTGGGTGGCAGCAAGTGAGGAAGACGAACTGCTCAAGCAAGCAAAGAGACAAGCGCGCGAAGCGACCAAAGACGGCGCCACCCCGCAAGTACAGTTCCCCATGATGAAGTCAACGACGCTTAATGTGGCACGAGCAAAAGTGTCCCAAGGACGCGTGCTGCCCGAAAAGGTCGGACGATTCTCCAAAAGAGTCGACAAAGCGCTTCCAGGAAAACATACCCGCCAGTTGTACGACCAGCTTACTTGGAAAGAAGCGACCACTCTCGCACAGCTTAGAACCGGAATGGCTAGACTGAACTACTATTTACATCGGATCGACGCAGCACCCTCGGATTTATGCGGATGTGGACAGGCAGCAGAAACTGTGGAGCATTTTCTGTTCCGATGTACTAGATGGACAACGTTCCGAACTGAGATGCTCCAGTGCACCGAGACGCAGAGAAGCAATATCTCCTTCTACCTAGGAGGCAAGAGCCCCTCAGACGATGAGAAATGGAAGCCAAACATGCAAGCGGTTCGAGCGACAATACGATTTGCGCTGGCAACGGGCCGTCTAGACGCAAGGCGATAAGGGACGGGATTGGAGGACACCCCTTAACACATCAAAACCGACACAACCTTGACCATTTAACAACTCGTGTCACGAACAGCAGGCACCGCTTCAGCCGCCGTAGATAGGACGTTGAACACTTGGAGAATAGGCTTCAAGATAGCATGCTAAAAATACAACCAAACCATGGGAATCCGAAGCGAGACGGCAGACATGGAGTAAGCAGGAAACGGAGACATCACTTATGGGCTTCAAGGAGACAAGGACACAAGCTCAGCAATGTATGTGTAACCAGTTTAGGTGCCCTTTCGGCTTCGCCGCCGGGCGTAATAAAATGTGTGTGTGTGTGTGTGTGTATTAACAGGCCATAATCCTGTACTTATCTAGCCACTTAGAATGTTCTTTTTTATTAGCCCAGATAGGTGTGCCTGCTGGTAACAGGATATAAAGTGCCTTTTGCCTACAATAGTTGAATCGTTCCATTGGTTGAGGTTAGGCTGGAGCTTTTTGCGATAGGCTGACTTGACTGGGCTGAAGACTGATAGATCTAGTGGCTGGAGGACATGGGAGGTATGTGGTGGCAAGAATAACAGATAGACGTTATTGATGTAGTATTGCCACATAAATTCTGTCGTTGTATGGCTCCCATGCCCATCCAGGACCAGCAGTCTGGCCTGATCAGGCTGGGAGGGGGCAGTCTGCGGCAAGAAGACCTTTAGCAGCCACTCAACAGCAGTCTCATCAGTTGTCCATCCATTCTCTGTTGCCGTAAACTCCCATCCATCATAGGGGCCAAGATCTAGAGGAAACCACTGCTGCTGGACTGTCTTGCCCTTATATATCACAAGAGGATATAGTGCCAGGCCTTCAGCTGAGATGCACTCGATAATAGATACCCAGGCTCGCGATCCAGGCTGCTTTTTCCGTACAGACTTAGTCTCTGCCCTGCCTAGCACCAGCCCGTTTGCTCCTTGACCCTCGAGGATACCAGTCTCATCCATGTTATATCTGTTGGCTGGTTGGACGGCTGATATGGCTGGGATCGCGAGATATCTGAACCAGTCCCTGATAACCTCAGTAGATGCCCATTAACACGTCTAGAATCAATAGATCGACTTCTCTGGACCTTGATAGATGGATTTCTTCGTATGAAGGCATTCACCCATCTCTTCCCTAGAGGCTGGGTATCTCCCATCGCATTCAGGATACGCTGGGCAAATTCTCTGACTTGCTGATGTGTTGGCGCAAGCCCAAGATCAGCCTGGATCTGCACCCAGCTGGCCAGCTTAGCTTCCTGACTAACAGAGAGTCTCTGGAAGTCAGAAAAAGCTGCTGCCCTAGACTACGCGCCAGTTAGACGGCGTTGAAGGGTAGTGTATAGGATCCCATAGGTCTGGGCTGCTTTGCGCACGCTGATACCGCTGGCAACAGCTTCCTGCGCCTGGATAACTTCATGCTCTGTATACTGGGTCATAAGGTCAAAAAAAAGATAAAGTGAAAAAAGGAGCTTATTTGGATGATAGTTGTAAAAGTTGCGATAGTTATAAATAGGAGGCTGGGAGCAGAGATGCGGCATTTTGTGTGATCCGGATGTGGGGTGATCCGAAAGTGGGTATCCTGACTTAAAGACTCCGCCACCGACTTCGGCTGTGCAAAGGCGCTGCCGATGCCGGAGATCGATACAAGCTCGAACCTGTCGTTCTGGACAACCCCGATGGCGCTTACACTAGAGGCTTCCCTCGGCCACTTGTGTCAGGTCCAGAGTCCGCCAATAGTCACAAACAGAGTGACGCCGGGAGTGCGCTAGCTGTTCCGCGATGATCAGACTCCTAGAACTGTTGCGCTTGCTGTTTGTGGGAGACTGCCTTTCTCTTGGCAATTTGCCATCCCCCTTAATGAACTCGTCCCAGGGCTAGTCCGTGTCTCTCTTAATAGCTCGCCGGTAACCCTACAATCCTTCGGCCCTTTGTCACAACCCAGAGTTACCCCGGGCCGGGGCAGCGGGGCTTCTTCAACACTCTGGTATATTCAGTACTCATCGCCAGCTCCGGCACCCTTCTGGTGCCTTCAGCACTCTTGTGCCGTCAGCCACGATCTAGATTTTCGTATGTCAGCCATGCTTTCACCTTCATGAGCTTCGTCAGTGATGAAGAGAGCTTCGCTATGCGTTTGATCCAATTGCCTGTAAACAATGTGAAGTCACTTTTGAGGAGAGAGTCTCGAGGGAAGACATGGTGATGGTCTACTCGGGTTTCAAATACGTTGGGACGAGTAGAAAGGCCTTCAAAGACGTATAAATGGTTTGGATTGGACATGCTTGCCTTGAAACGCATGTCAAGTCTGGTATGGGAAGTGCTATGATGAATGTGCTGGGTTTGGCCTGACAGATCAATTTTAGCAATGTTCAAAAACCAACCAGTACGAGTTTTGACAACAGATGCTCAGTAACAAACCAACCAACACTATCGACAGATAAAAAGAACAGCTTGAGCAATCGATGCTCCAAGTTACCTTGGCTTGTGGCCAGCTCGTTAGCATCGGTTTGTAAAAGTAGAACCGGGGTTCTGCGATGGGAATCAAGACGATTTCATGGAGGTAAGGATCCGAGTCATGGTGTCAAGCCGCAAGACAATCTAGCCCAAGTCTTCAATAGCGCATGGCGAACTACCTACGCAGCTAGAGCTAGCCTCCCCATATAAACTACTAACACGAAGAAAACAGAGCAGTGCTTCATTTTGTTGCAGAAGCCTCGGCTAGACCCCGCGCCCACATACTAGTGTTATGTTGACCACGCCAAATCCGGTGATTCTGAGACCACAACATCATTATGTCTACCTTCGTACCACGTATAAGCATTGTATAACCCTGAATACAGTCGATCAACCGAAGCAATGTGGAGTTTTCTGGGTACTGTAGTGCATGAGAATTCTTTTTCAAGGGCAGAATGATACAAATTCTGCTTCTCGAATCCATCCAAGAGATGATCTATATGCCGTATTGGTACCTCCTCAAAAGAGAAGGGGGATGGATCTCCTGATGTGGCGCAAGCGAACAAAGAACTACTGTCCATTAGATCCCCAACTCATATCCTTTTGTCTGTTTTCGTCCTGTCTTGTGGCACTGCGTGACATCGATATCCAAGTAAAGCCATGCAAGGTGTCTACCCGACTCCATATGAAGGTAAACCCTGCCTTCCTCAGCTGCCCCGTTTTGGACGCCAACAGGCACACAGTCTCGTCCACTTCTTCGCAGTGGAAATCATGCTACCGTCTCTCCTAAGCGGCCTGTTGCTGGTAGGTGTTTGCACTGCTGCATCAACATCATCTCCAAAACCAGGAGCGATCTCACCAACAGATTTTATCGCAAAAACTCCACAATGCTCAGTAGGTGACAGTTCACTCCTATTCCCACTGATGTTCATACTCTTGATCTTACCGCTACCTGATTGTATTGAGACGCACTGCTGACGCGTATTATCTGTCCGATAGTTGCCGTGTTTTGTTGAGGTATTACAAACAGCAGGATGTGGCAACGAGCCATTATCAGACTGCGTATGCATGAACATATCCCTCCAGGCCCGTGCCTCGAAATGTGTACAGACGTCTTGCAGCTTCAAGGAACAAATCCGTAAGTTGGGAGAATGTTTTGACTGCCCTTATATTTACTTCTGAAGGTAGTAAGCTGACTGTTTTTGGGCTTGTCAAATTAGTTACCGCCCAAGCATCGCGAGACTTTTGTCACGGCTACCCGATCCCTGAACAACGCCGCAATTTCTGCCGAGTATTCTTCGTCGCTTTGCCTGCAATAACAGCGATTGTCGTTGTTTTTAGATGCGTAGCAAGGAGGATGGCCAAAATACATCTTTGGTGGGATGACTGGACGGCATTGGTTGCTTTGGTAAGTCAATTATCTGGAAAGATGCTATGCACTGGGCGGCGTGGGATCAAGACTGACAAAGTTAGTTCTTTCTGCTCCTTACAGTTGGCTGCGGTGTTGCACGTAAGGCCTCTCTTAAAATTGTGACCTCTCCATAAGCTCCGCTATTGAGTCAGCGATCTACAGATGTTGAGCTCGGGTTTGGCCTCCACTACTGGCACGTGGAACCGGGGAATGCAAAGCCTATTCTTCAGGCACGTAGCCTCTTGACCCTTCTTCGTATACCTGTCACTAACATTTCTGCAAAGCTGTTCTATGCAACGCAGATGTTCTATGTCATGAAGCAGTAAAGAGTTTCCCATCTGTCATTGTTGGAGAGATGATGTTACTGACTACGTCTTAGGGTCGCAGCGAAAGCTTCCATTTGCGCTTTATACCTTCGCATTTTCGTCACCCGCTGGTCCCGTTTGGTTGTGATTGGCCTCCTGGTATCACTTGTTTTTCAACATTTCTTGTTCTTGTTCCTGGTAATATTTCAGTGCACGCCGATTCAGCTGATATGGGATCGGTCCATCGCCGGTTCCTGTCTCAACATTACTGCCATTGGCTATGCAGGGGCGGCTCTCACCCTCACTTATGATTTTATCCTCATAGTTCTGCCAATGCCGCAACTCTTGAAGCTAAGTACCAGGAAGCGCAAGAAACTGGTTCCGATCTTTTTGTTAACTTTGGGCTCGTTGTAAGTAATTAAGGACCTGTCATGAAGTAATGTCCTCGAAAGCTGACCGTACAAAGTGCGTGCATTGCAAGCATGATTCGTCTTAAGTACTTGGTCTCATTTTCCAACACTTTTGATGCGACCTGTAAGTGTTTCTCAACCCGTCGGTTGTTTTTGTATAATGCTAAATTCTTCTAGGGGACAACGTCGAAATCGTCATCTGGTCAACCCTTGAGATTAACCTAGCGATGATTTGTGGCAGCCTTCCAGCGTTACGACCATTGTTTAACAGGGCGAAAGATGCGATGGGCTTCTTCAATCATCGGAAGCACAACAGATCCGTTGCAGAGTATGAGGATCAGACCAAGTTGGCCGATTTCAGCCAGTCTCATGGATCTAGTCACCCCTGTTCCTTGCCAAATTCTCCTCAAAAACCAGAAGAGCTAGGGTGTGTCGTTAGTAAATCTAGCACTGATGACTAGGCGCAGTTTCCTTCCCGTAGTACGTTGAATACGTTACCTGTCCCACTATATACTGTAAGACGTTTAAATTATTATGTACATAACAAAAGCATTGGGAACATCTTATCGGATATGTCATCAATTTGGATAAACTTCAGAAAGTGTGATTCATTATCTCTGGTGCGACCTGAGCCTTTTACTAGACCAACGACTCATTTTATATTCTACTCAAAACAAACAGCAACAATATGCCTTAACAATTATGCTGCAGGCAGGGGAGGGGACGATATCTCGGCGAGCAGGCAGGGGGAGGCAGACCCGAGAATCGACTTGATGAGTGACTTCTCCCTCAGTAGCCTTCTGCCAAGAGGGACGAAGACGTGGCAGAAGAACGACGCAGCAACGACGATTGATCTTTCCATCGCGTCGGAGGAGTTGGCGCGGATGATGATACGATGCGCGGTGCACGAGACAGACCATGGCTCAGACCACCGAGCGATCGAAACAGCGTTTGAAATTGCGACGCCGAACACTGACAGCAAGGCCCGACTTCTGTTCAAGAACGCTCCATGGAAGGCGATCAATGCCAGGGTTGAAACCACACTACAACGTGTTCCCTCGGGAGGTACCGTGCAGCAGCAGACGGACAGGCTCATGTCGGCAGTAGTGGAAGCAGTAGAGGCGTTGACGCCCACAGCTAAACCGTCTAGGTATGCAAAGAGGTGGTGGTCGCAAGACCTCACTCAGCTGCGCCGGATCCACACATTCTGGAGGAACCGAGCGAGGGCGGAGAGACGGGCCGGCCGCTGTCCGCCGGATCTTGAGGAGCGGGCACGGGCAGCGGCGAAGCAGTACCACGACGCAATCCGACAACAGAAGAAGCACCACTGGCATGAGTTCCTGGCCGATGACACGAACATCTGGAAGGCAGCCAAGTATCTAGGCAGCGACAAAGGTGCCTCGTTCGACAAGATCCCCCAGCTTACCAGAGCGGACGGTTCAAAGACGGAAGAGGCCGGAGAACAGGCGGAGGAACTGCTAGCTACCTTCTTCCCCCCGCTCCCAGACAACATCGAGGACGAGGGGCAGCGTCCACAGCGGCCGCCTGTACCATTCCCCGATATCACCTTAGACGAGGTGGAGAGACAGCTGTTCGCAGCGAAATCGTGGAAAGCACCCGGAGAGGATGGGTTGCCGGTAGCCGTGTGGAAGCAGACGTGGCCCGCAGTAAAACATCGGGTCCACGCGCTGTTCCAAGCCTCGGTGGATGCGGGAGAACTGCCTAGGCAGTGGAGACACGCAAAGATCATCCCGCTGAAGAAACCGAACAAGGACGACTATACTATTGCGAAAGCCTGGCGACCGATCTCGCTGCTGTCAACACTAGGGAAGGTGCTTGAGTCGGTGATGGCCGAGAGGATATCACACGCGGTTGAGACATGCGGGCTCCTGCCTACAAGCCACTTCGGTGCGCGGAAGCAGCGGTCGGCAGAACAAGCCTTGGTGTTGCTTCAGGAGTACATCTACAGAGCGTGGAGGAAGAGAAAAGTCCTCAGCTTGGTCAGTTTCGACGTCAAAGGCGCGTATAATGGGGTGTACAAAGAAAGACTGCTTCAGAGACTCAAAGCAAGGGGAATACCGGAAAAGCTGGTGAAGTGGGTTGACGCTTTCTGTTCACAAAGAACAGCAAGCATCCAGGTCAACGGCCAGTGCTCGGAGGTCCGCTCCCTGCCTCAAGCCGGGCTACCTCAGGGCTCACCACTGTCCCCTGTTCTGTTTCTCTTCTTCAACGCCGACTTGGTCCAGCACCAGATCGACGAAAATGGAGGTTCGTTAGCATTCGTTGACGACTATACGGCATGGGTCACCGGACCATCGCGAGAAGCGAACCGACGAGGGATCCAGGCCATCATCGATAGAGCACTCGATTGGGAAAGGCGAAGCGGGGCGACATTCGAAGCAGACAAGACGGCCATCATACACTTCACCCGTAACTGGCGACAACCGGAAGAGTACTCAACCTTCGACATCAAAGGAGACACAGTCAGGCCCAAAGACCGCGTAAAGGTTTTAGGTGTGATCATGGACACGAAACTCTACTTCGAGCAACATGTGGCAGAAGCGGCGACGAAAGGCCTCGAAGCCGTGCTGGAGCTCAGACGACTTAAGGGCCTATCTCCGTCGACGGCAAGGCAACTCTTCGTGGCGGCGGTAGCACCGACAATGGACTACGCATCGAACGTCTGGAAACACAGGTGCAGGACAGCCCAGATGAGGGTCATCAACAGGGTACAGAGGATTGGAGCCCAAGCCAGCATCGGAACCTTCAATACAGTGGCCACAGCGGTCGCTGAAGCAGAAGCAAGCATACAGTCAGCCCAGGAACGATTCGAAAGGAAAGCGATCAAGTTCTGGGTGCGTCTCCAGACTCTGCCTGCGAGTCATCCGCTGCGACGTACCAGACCTCGGAGCTTCAAGAGGCACATCTCACCTTTCCAGAAGATGGCCGCAGCATACCGAGACCTACCAGTGGACAGGCTTGAGACCATCGGAGCGTTTCCACAGCCACCGTGGGAAAGCCGAATCCATACGATAGTGGAAGAAGACGGCGACAGGGCGAGCAAGGCGACCCAGACTGGGTGGGCCGTGAGGGCTGCAACAGGCAGCTCGGCAAGAAACGGAGTCGTGGGCTACGGAACAGCAGTACTGCTCCCTTTATCACACAGGAGAGGCGGCTCCACGACGACAGGATCAACCACCGTCGGCCCTAGGACGGAGCAAAGCCCGTATACGGCGGAGCTCATGGCGATAGCAGCGGTGCTGGAGTCTCTTTCGAAAGTGATCCATCATCGTGCTATCTATGTGTTTTCCACCAACAAAGCGGCCGTCTTAGCAGCAAGGAGACCGCGACAACAATCAGGCCAACAAGAAATCCATCGTATAAACGAGGCAGCCAAGACGCTGACAAGTAAAGGCAATAAGGTTACACTCTTCTGGCTTCCGGCAGAAGTAGAGTCCGACCTCAAGGTGAAGGCGAAAGCAGCGGCGAAAGAGAGTACGCAACAAGGAAGGACGCCGAGGAAGAAGCCAACCAGGGCCTACTCAACCACACTCAGAAACGCATTGAGGAGAGTACAGGAGTACTGCAGGTTACCGGAAGGGGTAGGACAGTTCTCGAAAAGGATTGACGCTGCCCTGCCGGGAAAGCACACACGGCAATTGTACGACTCATTTTCATGGAAGGAGGCCAGCATACTGGCCCAGCTGCGGACGGGTATGGCAAGGCTCAACTGGTACCTGCACCAGATCGGGGCGGCCGCCTCGGATCAATGTGCATGCGGACAAGCAGCAGAGACGGTCGAGCATTTTCTCTTCCGTTGCACCCAATGGACAGCACAACGCGCACCGATGATCCAACGAACTGATACGCACAGAGGTAACCTGTCATTTTACTTAGGCGGGAAGGCCGCATCAGACCCTGACGACTGGTCACCATGCATGGACGTCGTAAGAGAGACAGTGAAGTTTGCCATGGCAACAGGACGACTCGATATGCAAATCAACCAAACATAGGACAACAACAGCACAATATCACAGCACCAACACTAATCACCGACTAACCCCTCACGCACCCTCGTGCCACCGATAGCAGGACTCGCTTCAGCCGCCGAAGACAGGGACCTGAACACTTGGAGGAAGTGCTCCAAGATGGCCTGCTACTTACATCACGAGAAATCGCAATCATCGGAAGAAGTAATCAAAGATGACGCAGACGGAAGTGGATTTCATATATGGGGCTTATTTTGAGACCAGGGTAAAAACTCAACAAGGGGAGCATGTAAGATAGACGTTAGAGCCCTTTATGGCTTAGCCAGGCCGTAATAAACTCTGTGTGTGTGTGTGTAACCGCCTGAGTCTAGAGCGAGATTGTCCCCAGCCACACGACATGGATCTTGCTTGCTGAGTCATGTCCCCTGTTTGCAAGATCCAAACCTAGCGCTTTTAGAAAGCTTTTTCCTACCTTTTGGGTCCGACTTTGGGAGCTTTGGGAGATGATCTCCCCAGCCACGCGACTAGGCTTTTGCCCTGTTATGTAGAAATGGATGCCGAGACCTAGAGATCCAGTTCCAACGTCGCCGCAACGACGAGGCAGGTGCCAGTTCTGGCCTTTGACGGAGGATGTCCTCAGCCACGTCCCCAGCCACGCAACAAGGGTCCTCCTCGTCCCACCGCCTCCCCTGTCTACACGCTCCATATCTGACTCTTGCCAGGAGCTGGTTCCGGCTGGTCTTCCCAGCCACGCAACAAGGAGCGTTCTTTCTCTACTACTTACGGTGACTACAAGATCCATATCTGGCTTCCAGTTGCTATATTGAAAAGTTCGGAACATGCTGAGAGCCTGTTGGACCCCAGGATCCCAAAATGAGTCATCCAAGCTACACAGCGAGCACCTTGCTGTGCAGTGTATGGTCCCCGCAAAGACCCATTTCCGGCTCCTATTAACGTAACTAGTGGAAAGCCATGCCCTGGAAAGCCAGGTGTAGCATAGCACACCTGCGACAATGACGCGGAAGTCATTTCTGGCTTTTGGTCTAGAGTCTTCCCAGCCATGTAACAAGGAGCTTTCTTGCTCTACCACGTGTTCTATCTATACAATACATGTCCAGCTTCTGCAGGAGCAGGTTCTGACCTAGATCCCAGTTGTTGTACAGAGGAATTCGGAATTGGATTCCATGTTCTTACGACATAAATTCTTCCGCGCAGACGTTTGTGTATCCACTCGCTGACAGGATACATAACGAGACCCAGAAAGCACTTTCCTGATGACCTTGCAGAAAAGGCAGAAATTGCTTTTACACTGTGTTCATGGTTCAAACCCATGTGGTGTAATCCAGCGCTCCCGTTTAAGCAATTCAATCAATCAATTTAACCAATCTAGCCAATCAAAATTGAAGCTGCCCTTCCACTAGCCAATTGGAATCGAGGTTAAATTCGATTGATTGCTTTAACGGGAGCGCTGGTGTGATTCAAGATACACAAACGGCAGTGATAAGTGCTATAAGCCGAAACCTGTCGTCCCACTCTAAGAACATGGAATCCAATTTCAAGTTCCTCTGTATGGATTTCGAGGCAACCTCCAAAAAGTGGTTGTTTACGATGTTCCCTGGGTGCTTGAAGCGGACTGCAACGGAACCAGATCTACAGAGCTGAAAGTGAAGATTCAAACAGCAGTCTAGAGAAGACCAACGAAGGTTTGGGGGCAGTATCCTCATACATCCATGTCTGGCTCACGCTGCGTAGTAGGCATGACATGCCCTAGGTTGATGGAAAATGCTGTTTGCCAGCGAAAAGCCTAAGTTGCAGCACGTCATCTTGCGCGGGAAAAGTACATACAGTACACCACACACACATACAGAGTTTATTACGCCCTGGCTAAGCCATACAAGGGTCTTAGGAAAGGACACCAGTCTAGAGTCATTTCCCGTGCCGAAGGATGCCAGCTGACCCGATGACGCCCGGACCAACCCTCACTGACTTCTTGTCTTAGTCAGCTTCAGTGAAGGCATTGCGAAGATGTGGAACATGGGAGAACGCATGCACATTTCCCTGAGAAGGGTGCTGTTTCTTTTTCTGTCTAGTCGTCATCTGTGAGGGTCACGACTCTAGAAAGCAGATTCAAAGCAGTAGATGGATTTGATGACCCATAGGCTCAGGTCTAGGTACAAGACGTAACGCGAAGAAGAGGAAAGAGAGATCGCGCTGTGCGAGCGGCGCGTCGCCGCAAGAAAAGGGGTTATGGCGAAGCCATGACTCGCGATACCCTTGACATCATCACCGGTTCGTGGAAATCATCAAATGCAGCTACTGTGTCCTTTTACACAGACGAACTCGACAATCCAAGTGTTGAACGTATACTGGGCTTAATATGTAATGCGAACCTGACAAAATCCGCTGCCGTGAAATAGGCCGAATAGAATTTCCGTGGTATCTTCTACTGCGAGGACTAAGGTATTGGTGGTTGGAAGGAATATTGCGCTTGTGCATTTGCTATGGTACTAGGCCAAAGTTTTTTTACTTCTGTCAGGTATCTTGTGGCTTGCAAGCAGGCAGATCTAAGCACTGGTACTTCGCACGCTTTGGTGAGTGTCCAGCCAGTTGGGTCGTGATTCCTCGCTGGCTGTGTAGTCAAAACCAAGAACTACCTGTTGTGGGTGAAAGACTTACCCATCACACCATAGTAGTACGGTGTGCCAAGGGACGGCAGAAAGGGAAGTGGAAATGGCAGAAAAGAACGGGTGGAGACAATGAGGAAAAGTGTAGACGGCAAGAAAAAAAGGGAAAGAAGGTTTAGATAGATTTCGTGGTGGGGTGGCAGAAAAGAAAACCGGCAGAAAAGCCCGGCAGAAAAAGAGTGGTGAAGTGGGAATTGATGTGTGAGGCGGCAGAAAACCCAAAGAATGGGAACGGCAGAAAACAGAGTGGGGACAGCAGAAACAAAATAGTGGAAGCGGCAGATAACTTGTTTCGGAAAGTCGGAGGCTCGACAGAAAACAGAGTGAAGTGGGACGGCAGAAACTAGAGCGTGGGGCGGCAGAAAGCTCGTCTTGGAAAGGCAGAGAGGAGACTCGGCAGAACCCAAAGAATGGGAACGGCAGAAACAAGAGTGGAAACGGCAGAAAGCACTGTTGCAGAATAAAAAAGATGGGTCGGCAGAAAATAGTGGAGTTAGTATGACATTCACGATGGCAGAAATATTGTTAATTCATTATTAATATGGACCCGGCAGAAATAGTGCGGCACTTGAGGCGCAGGAGCTATCCTTTGCAAATGACAGCCTGGCGAATTGTCGTTCCCGAAAGATTATTACCCAACGGAGGGTTAAGCGTCATTATGTCGATGGCTCAGTATTCCCGAATGTGCGGGCTGACAAGCCGAGTATAACCTTGCAAGGCCCCTCAAAGTTGAGGCTAGTATCTTCAGTAGGAGCACAGGTGGAAGAGATTGAAAGAGGACGACGCTTGCCAAATGAGAGACCTAAGCCGCGTTCATTGCCTTATGAGGCATGCTACTATTACTATTGCCTGACTTGTCTTGCTGGGATTTACGGATTCAGAACGGTTTGTGAGTTTTTTCTAGTCTACAATGCACGATCCATTAACACCACCCTCAGGCAGACACTTCTCTAACCATTGTTCTCCGCCGGCCTTTTTTAGTCCTCCTCTGCATGACCTGATCTGAAGTCCTCAGTGAGACGCCGTGTTTAATTAGCACATGATTTCTGAACGCGTCCAGCGTCTCCATTCTCTGCAATCGCGGATCATCTCGGCACTGAGGGTGATTACACCGTATAACATCGCCACGCCGGACAGCGCACTCTCGCTCTACGAGATGTTGGTCATCGAAATGGTCATTCCTAACTGTCGGTCGGCAGTACTTGAATGTTCGTTCCTCCACGGTGAGCCTCTCGTCGCCGACACAATCAGGACACTGATTGCGATCAAGGATGAGGGGGAAGGGCTTAGGTTGAGGTTGTTGTTCGGTGTGAGGCTGAGGCCGACATTCGGCGCGAATACGATCACGTCTGACCGTCTCTCTTTTGCCGAAAAGTGTTACCATCAGGTCAATTGCCTCGACCCGAAACTTCATCACTTTATCATGAGTGCCATCGGCGGGTTGATGGCACAAGATCTTGGCCAGTCTAGCCCGCTCAGGGATTGTCAGACTGATGGCCGGTTCGACGTACTCCTCGTCTTCGATGCCACATGCCTGCCTCTCGATGTCCCAAGTTGAGCGATTGTAGAAATAATAACTGCGGTATGCTTTGACAACTTTCTTGTCGCGCTGGTCTCGCTTGGTATTGATTTTCTCGGTCAATTGTCGGATTTTGGCCTCGTTCTCCATTCCTTGAACGCGATATTGACCTCCCTTCAACTCTTGTCGCTGTCGCTCCAAGTCCATGATTTCCGGATCGGCCGGCAAGTTCTTCCAAACTTCTTCGGGTACCATATCTCTCGTTGCGCGAGGATCGCGTGTGAGACTGACATGTGAGAACAATTTGTAGAGCTGCCCCTCGGTGTTTTCTTCGAGGAAAGTGTTCTGCAGATCGAAATTGACCTTTTCGTTAAGGTAAGCGCCGTGAAAGGTGGCGAACTTAGGATCGTGACGCATCATCTGGTCGCGGACGGAATCAGGGGCATTACCTATAGTCCAAGCTGTCAGCATCCGTCCGTGGTGATGGCCACTCATCTCGTCTCACTCACCGTTGGCCGCGTTCGCTGCTCCTCTCCGAGCAAACCTGGGCGTCCACGCTTCCTCAAAACCGGCATCGAGGCTTTGTCTGCGCATGTCATCTCTTAGCTTAGCATAGGTCATGGCCTCATCCGTAGATAGATTGCTGCCGTGAAATGTTCGGAAAAGCGGGATTTTCAGCATCGAGTCCTTCCATCTCAGAGCTATAGACTCCACCTGATCCGGGACCTTCACCCCTAGAACTGCCGCCGCATCTGTCAGGCTCGCCGCCTCGAAAGCCCGATCGCGAAGTGCTAGGGCGATGATAGTGCTTACGGCACAAAATATAATCTTTTTTGCTGGCGTGAAGTAGAATACAGTTCTTGACATGATTAGCCTACGCACATTTGTTTAAGAGCAAACTGAATCAAAAGGAGAGGGAATTAGGGTGATGGGACGCGGCGCCGGTGGAAGATGCGGCACATCGCGATTACTCACGGCTTGGGCTTCCTATCGGCTCCCTTATGATGGATAAATTTAACCGCCATGGCCGGTATAGCCTGTCCGGTTACCGGATGGCGAACAATCATCATCTGTATGTCCTCGTAGCACAAGGCTTTGGGACGCCCTCGCCCAACAGTTTCCTGTAGCAACAGTTCGTCAAGCAAGAGAGACCTGTCGTCCTTCGCGGCCTTATCGCGGTCGGCAAAATCCTCATCTTCTTGCGATGTCTTTCTTTCGGAATACACCAGCTCTGCAGGTCGTGCGCCAGTGTAACAAAGGAACTGATAGCAACCAGCCAGCTGGATGCGCTGCCCTTCCGACCGAAAAACACCAAAATCATACGCAATGTTGAATACCAAAAGGGCGTATAGACTGTCCACGGCAACGACTGGCTTTCCGTTGATGTTGGGTGCTCGTAAGTCGAAGCGGGGAACTAGAACTCGGTGATGAAACTAGCACAGCTCACGTTAGCAGAGTGATGCAGAAATTCGACTCCAGCGGACGGGGCATTTACAATATAAAGCTCTTTGATGTCTTTCCGGTCAACGTAACGACCGACCACGCAGGTGTACAGTTGTTGAAAATGACGGATGTATACCTGCGTGGTGCCCCAGGACTTGATTCTGCCTTTCGACCACTCGCAAAGTCGCAAGAAAAAGTCCATCATCGTCTCTCTAGTCACATTTTTCAACGCCGCTTGCCAGTCACCCCACAGCAGCTCGTCACACTCGCCTCTTTTCTGCTTCTCGCATTCTAACTTGTGTTGCTCTTCGCAGTAGCTGTTTGACACATCAGCAACAGGATGATTGAGCATGGGCCACAAAAGTCGAACCGTTTCCACTTCCTGCGAATGACGGATATGTTGGTCTTGGTCTCGTCTGCAAAATTCGGACTGATGTAGTGGACGGTCTTAAACTTTTTGCGGAGAGCATCGTGCTCCTCGGCAGTGAACGACGCCGCACGCTTTTTCCGTCGTTCCTCCGTCTCCTGGTTAGTGAACCGCTTGACAAAGTCTGTGCTAGCGTTGTCTTGTACAGGGTGGCAATCTAGAAGCCTGGGTCTCGACATCGTTCGGAGGTTCGTCAAAAAAACTATTGGAGGAGTATGGAATGCGGTTCGCTGCAGCACGATGGAAAGAGCCGGACGCGAAGCCGCGCTTTATAGCGGGCATTCGTCTTTCTGGCGAAAAAAGTCTTGATCATCCTCCGGAGCAAGAACCGGCTCTGCGCACGGCGGAGCCCAGGTAGTTGGTAAGAGGAAACAACACGAAGCAGGATCACCGACCTAGAGCAGTTAACAGACCGATGGGCAAGGGGGAGGCGCTAGGAGCCAAATGACGGCGGCGCGGGCCCACCTTCATAAACAGGTTGCGCGGCGCTCTCCAAGTGCAGCAAAGTACTTCGTACTCGGCTTTGTCATCCAAAGCTTGTCTCCCCTCACTGCTAATGCCACCAAAAACAGCGGCACTTCCCACCGCATTCGGCGGCAGCAGCAGCGACTTCTCGCTTTTTAGAGTAATATAACTACAGGAGCCTTAGGAAACAACACTTAGTAGTAAGATTCTAAGATAGGTTAATCCTTCTATAATACTAGGGCTACTATAAATAGTACCCTTAGTACTATATTCTAGATATTATTTAGCTAGGGTTACTTTATAGCACGACAGGCTATTAATAATATGTATAGTTATATAGGAGAAGACAGAGCTATTATTAAGATAGATAGGGTACTAACACTAAATAGAAGAGACAGAAATAGGGGTAATATATATACTCCTTTACTATTATATACAGGTTACCTAATTACTACTATGCCTACTAGAGTAGATAGCTACGTAACTCTATGTAGACTTTGTATATATAGAAAGCAATAGGGCGAGGCTAAGCTAGTTTAAGTAGCGTTAGTAATAGAGGATCTATTCTAGTAGAACGAGAAGCCGTAATATTTTAACTACGATATAGCTAAGGGCCCTTAGGACGCTCCTTATCCTGGCTATACTTGTTCGGAAAGCAACCTAAATGCAGGGCAGTGCGAACTCTAACCCTAACTCTGTTCTTTTAGGGAAGGATAATAGTTATAAGGCCAGCCGTATCTAAGAAAATTTAATATTAATACTAAAGTATAGCCCTAACCTAACAACAGGTCTAGCCCTGTTAGGGGTCCCTATAATATATAAAACATATTAAAAACAAGACATGTTTATTAAGGTGTATAATATCATAGGTAACTATATGCCTTGTAGGAGCCCCCTACTATCTATCGAGCATCAGTTAGACAGGCAGGGGTCACTGTGTGTATATTGATGAGTATGATGAATGAATGGGTATGGGAAAACCCCCATATCTATATAATGAGTGTATGATCCCCCTATACAAGGATAATCCTGATATCCTTATTCATACCTCTGCTTAGACATAAGTCAGGTTGCCCAAGGCGAGTCATTAGGCCTAACGAATGTGCTGGGGTAGTCTGACAAGATAAAATTTCAGAAAAAATGTGTTCATCTTCTAGATATATATCAATCTGTTGATGCCCGATGTCAAGGAATTCATAAAAACCAACCATAGCTCATCGATATCAGTCACGTTTTCGTAGCGAAATCTATCCGTCTATGACTAGCCATATATACCTCACTAACTAGCTATATCACCACTCACTCCTCTAGATCAACAGCCTCCTCAGAGACGGCAGTTTCAGAGTTGCCCGAGTTTGACTTGAAAGTAATGGTATTGTCGTTGTTGATGACAATCTCAGTGAGAGCGTCTTCGTCCTCAGATCTCAAGATGTGCTGCTTGAAGCCGTCTGTGCTCTCCGAGTTAAACAGGGCATCTGATGTGGCGGCGGCAACCTCCTTGGCGACGATCCGGGCGGCAATAAGCCCAGGGCCGGTGAGCGAGGACAGCCCGGCGAGGGTAGTAGCGGCCTTCTTCAGCAGCGACGGCGCGACGCTCTCCATAGCGTCGATGATGTCGCGAAAGTTCTCCGGGTCGGAGTAGTACCGGGTGCGCATGTCTGGGCTGTACCAGGTGACGGTCCACCAGTCGCGGCCGGTGGTGAAGGCGCCCGTGTTGTACTCGACCTCGAGCTGCTCCTCGCCAAGCTCGCCGTTGTCGAGGATGCCCCACTGCTGCTGGTGCTTGTAGTCGTCGCTATACTTGTGCACGAGGGACACAGCGACGATGGGGCTGCCGGTGTTGTTGCGGACTGATGCGAAGGCGGTACGCTTGGTCATGGTTGCTGTGATGGAGAATGAAGTTGAAAGTTGGTGTTGGTGTTTGGAATTTGCAGAATAGTGTCTGAAGGTGTATCAATGAGATAGACTTGTAATGAAGCTGATTTGTGGTGATGAGAGTAAAGAGAAGTGTTGAAGTGAAGAAATACCACTTCTCTTTATATCATTTTCTGGCCATTGCATATTGAACAGTGCTACAAACCCTCACCAACAACCATCATCATGTTTTGAGAAGCTTGCATATGTGGCGTCACATCAAAAGCTAGGTCGGCGATGATGCGAATATAGCTTTGCTACGTGATTTGCTACGTGATGCCCGATGAAAGGCCCACTGCATAGAAACGGCGATAAAATCGTAACAACAATAGGCAATTTGTCCAAGTTGGGAGGTGTTGCCCATGGACGCACATTTACTCGAGGCATTCGAGAAGCCGTCTAGGCTGTGAAAGATAAGCGGGCTTCTGCACCTCTCAGGCGGGGCACCTTGGCATCGGCCATCCCGTTATGCTTATGGCAGCTCGGTGGACTCTCCAGTGAACTGTGTAGGGTTGTGTCTGGCCCTGGGCCCTATTCGGCGGCGATTGTGTCACAATCAGGCGCGGGTTCGCGTGGGGGGACGGACCACCGACCCCGGGAGGTGCAGATTAGTTATACCAAGGC
The DNA here is from genome assembly GCF_022836535.1 of Colletotrichum spaethianum. Lineage (NCBI taxonomy): Eukaryota > Fungi > Ascomycota > Sordariomycetes > Glomerellales > Glomerellaceae > Colletotrichum > Colletotrichum spaethianum. Next base: position 184,490 of record NW_026054825.1, on the reverse strand, counting down.
CCGGACAGTGATTGACCGGTGGTAACCCTAAACAAGGGTAAGGGTAAGCAACCCCCTAGGGGACGTAGAAGCGCAGGCAACACAGCGTTTATACTTACAGAGTAGCTGCAGGCCCTAGGTATATACGTTCTAATGTGATAGGCAGTCACGCGACATCTCTTCTCTTTGCGCCCGGCCAGCCCGCTGCACGCTTATCTACAGTTCGCGGGGTTTAGTCAATGAGGATGAGGAGGACGGTTGCAGACTTGGCAGCGCTCACACGTAACCTGTCAGCCGTGGCTGAGCCTGCAGGATGTGGCTTGAGAATGATGACGGCTGACTTTATGTTCTGCATACCCCAATCCTCTGGTGATCGCAGCATGCGCCGGGCGTCACGTCGACTGAACTCTTCTCTGAATAGCTCCTCTCTACATGAGAACATGAGAATGCGCACAGGCTTGTACTTCTCAGAGCGAGCTGTTTACAGGGACTTAATAGTATGCGATACTGACTTTGCCTTGCCTGACGCTGATTTGTCGGCTGGGAGAAAGGGGTAGCCATGTTGCCAGCACACTTTGGTTGCGCTGCATCTATAGCTGTGGTTACTAAGGGTAACGTCACATTATAATCGGCGAATTCCGAGCTAAAGCTGCTGATATGAGGCCTGCAGACACAAAATCGTGAGCGCTTGACATGCTGCCAGCCCTAGGCCGAGACCCTGGCCTTTTCCCCAGTAGCCTAAATGATTCGGCTTCCATTCAATGAAACGTTTGCACGCAGCACAGGTGCATTAGGGTTGACATCGTGCGATATGTTCCGTCCGGGGTGGAACAAAAGCTTTGCTTGCTTATCTGTGAGAATGCGACGAATGGCTTTCGTCGCCAAGCTTGACCTGACAGCTTAGATGGTACGACCACATGAATTAGGTTACAGTGTGAGTGGGTTATATTCCAGGTGCATATCAAGCTGATCCAACGTGTTTGCAGGTGCATAAGCCCTAGAAACCGTCTGAATTGCCAAAGGTCTGTCATTTCTCTTTTGGAGTCCTAACCCTATGGCTTAGATGAGAGCGATAGCCTACTGCAAGCTTGACACGCCATAGCCCGGTCCACTTCGTCTTATGGCCAACAGGAGGGGTTAAGGCGAAGCAGTCACTTTAGATAATCTTGCAACTGCAGCTGGAACTCTTGCAGGAAACCGGATGATACTCTATCAAGATGACGACAGCAATATCTGATATCTCATCATCTTGCTGCTATGCATTACGGTCTATATCCCTTGTCATTAATTAACGCCTTCTGCAGAGGTCACTTCTTTATCGGTTGGAAGCAGGTTTGGTGCATTGGCGTGAGACGGGAATGCCGCTGTTATGCCTCGCTGCTGAGCCGTTGACGTATAAGCTGTCAAAAATGTTAAATGAGCTTGCTTCCTCTCCAGACAGACAGCTTCAGCTGATGTGCAGTATCATCTTCCCATCTACTCCTCGTTCTCTGTTTACCATAACTTGCGTAGCCCAAGCGTTTCATTATTAATCTGCAATTCCCTTCTTTGGTTATTTTGTCTTTGCTTCTGTCCAGTTGGGGCCAAGCAACAGTGCCGTGATGGCGTTCTCAGTGTTACTGCTGGGGGTAGCCAGCCTGGCACAGGCTCTTCGTTACGACTTGGCCTTTGAGGGGTGGAATCTGAACACTAACCAGCAAGCAAAAAATCCTCTGGATTACACAGGAACGCGTTCGGGGCACAACTACACGGCATCGCCTAATAACTGGCGGTTTCCGTTCTACACAGTGATGTTGGATAGATGGGTCAACGGGGACCCGTCTAATGACAATGCGAACGGTACTTTATTCGAGCAGGACATCTTGAGTACACAACTACGGCACGGAGGAGACGTTCAGGGTCTGATCGATAGCTTGGATTATATCCAGGGCTTTGGCATCCGGGTATACTCTCGACTGATAAGACTGAGATTTTGGCCGCGTGTGCTAATACTATTCAGGGGATATACATAGCCGGATCCCCATTCATTAATCAACCGTGGGGTTATGACATGTACTCAGTAAGAAACCTAAATTTGGACCCCCTCTGCCTAAACACAATTCTGCGACCCCTGGGAAGCTATTGTTCTGACCATGTTGCCAGCCACTCGACTTAACACTCCTTGATGCCCATCTTGGCAACATCACACTCTGGCAAAATGCCATCGATGAGATCCACTCCAGGGGAATGTACGTGATAGTGGACAACACAATGGCCACTATGGGGGACTTGATCGGCTTTGAAGATCATTTGAACGCAACGGCTCCATTCCAGGAAGGAGAATACAAAGCACTCTGGAAGACGGAGCGTCAATACCACGACTTCGAATTTGGTAACGACTACAACGATAGTTGCGAGTACCCTCGCTTCTGGGGAGCTGCGGGTGACCGCGTGCCGGCAGCTAACATCAGCGCCCTCAAAGGCTGTTTTGACAGCGACTTTGATCAGTACGGCGACATTGAAGCCTTTGGCTTCCACCCAGACTGGCAGAGGCAGTTGTCCAAGTTTGCTTCCGTCCAAGACCGCCTCCGGGAATGGGTGCCTTCGGTGCGTGAGCGCTTGGAGGTGTTCTCGTGTCTGCAAATTACCATGCTGGATATCGACGGGTTTCGCTTCGACAAAGCTGCTCAAGTCACAGTTGATGCCCAGGGTAACTTTTCAGCAGCGATACGGAAATGCGCTGCCGGCGTCGGGAAGAATAACTTCTTCTTACCCGGTGAGATCACGGCTGGGAATAACCTTGGGTCCATCTACCTTGGGAGGGGACTGGAGGCAAATTCAAAATTCGACCAGCTTGACAAGGCCCTTAATGCGACAGGTAATGATACAAGATATATCCGGGATCCGGGACAGAACGCACTCGATTCTGGCGCATTTCACTACTCGGTATTCCGTTTTCTTGTCCGATTTCTGGGCATAAGCGGTCCAAGTCTCGAGAGCGGTTACGATCTTCCGACGGACTGGGTCAGCATGGTCAGCCAGATGTTCCTTACCAACGATCTGGTCAACCCAAACACGGAAAAGGTCGACCCACGGCACATGTATGGCGTCACGAACCAGGACAACTTCAGGTGGCCTGCTTTGAGCCAGGGCATTGAGAGAGAACTTCTTGGTTTCTTCATCACGACACTATTAATGCCGGGGATCCCACTACTTTACTATGGCCAAGAACAAGGTCTCTACGTGTTGACTTCGACCGCGGAAAACTACGTCTACGGCCGTCAGCCCATGACACCCGCGCCGTCATCCATGCTCCACGGATGCTACACCATGGGCGACTCCACCTACGTCGACTTCCCTCTCCAATCCGCCAGGAACGGCTGCACAGACGAAGGTGTGTCCCGCGACCACCGCGATCCTAGCCATCCCATGCGCAATATACTCAAAGCCATGTTTACGATGCGAGAGAACTACCCCACGCTGTCTGAGGGCTGGCTCATCCAACCACTAGCGAACCAGACCGAGTACCGATTGCTGAACGGCAGCCTCGTGCCCACCGAGTTTGGCATCTGGAGCGTCGCGCGCGCACTCTACCCGGGCTTCGTGCAGGACCAGTTCGCCAAGGACCCGGTGTGGTTTGTCTACCACAACGAGAATGAGACGACCAAATACAGCTTCGACTGCAGCAAAAACGATACGGGGTTTTTTGCACCCTTTGATGCCGGCTTGACGGTGAAGAATTTATTCTACCCGTATGACGAGTTCACCCTGGCCTCATCGCCGCAGTTCTTCGGGTTTGATGGATCCGACAAGGCGTCAGGGTGCATTTCTGATATCAGCATGGACCCTTTCGAGTACCGCGCCTATGTGCCAAAGGCTCAGTGGAAGGAAGCGCCGCCAATGATCACAAAGTTCACCCCGGGACACGATGTCTCCATTGACTCGGCGGATGCCAAAAGCGCCACCAACATTAGCTTCTCCTTCTCCCAAGAGATGGATTGTGAGGCCGTGACAAATGCCATATCGGTAACGTCGACGGTCGAAGGGCATGGTGGCAATGCCACGGTCGACGAGATGAGTGTCCAGTGTACGAAGCTGACAGACGATGAGAAACCGCCCTACATCGGCGCCATCGGCTCAAAGTGGCGCTGGACAGCCACGCTGCAGAACCTCGCGGACGGCGTCCACTCCATCAAAGTGATCAATGCTTCCGCCGTTGCAGGGACCTCGACCGGATCGACAGACGAGTTTCTCCTCCGCTTCGGCACCTCGGAAAACCCTGTGGTATTCCCAATATCCGCCAGCTACTCCAGCATGCTGCTCACAAAGTCCGGTGGCGACCTCTTTGTCAACCACCAAGCGGCGGGAGCATCGTCCTGGAGGTACTCGACGAACTGGGGATCGAGCTGGAACGACTGGACGCCGTACTCAGGCGGCAAGGACAAGATAGAAAAGCTCCTGTGGACGGGCACAGCATTGCAGGCTTGGTCTGGGGACCACGTCATGGTACAATACTGGTCTGCCCCTCTCGGCTCTAGTAGCCTCATGCAACAAGGCGACGTATTATCGTCCGACACAGACAAGTTGGAGAAGAGGAAGACAGACGGCAAGAATGGAACCGACCGGAAAGCACGCCGCTTCCCGCACGTCTTTGTCCAAGGTGAATTCAATCAATTCGGCTTCGACGCTGGGATCCACAACAAAATGTCGCAGCACGGCACCGACGAAGATGGTATCTGGGAGATGCACTTGATGGCAGAATGGCCCGAGTCTCTGCAGCTAAACATCTGGGGCATCAACCCGGACGGCCGTCCCGATGCAACCTATGTACTGGGAGACGTCGACGGCGATGGCGTGGCGGACAGGCTGCCGCCCAACGCGGTGCAGCCCAACTTCTTTAACGCGAGTGTGCCGCCACCGGGCTTGGCGCTGAGCTATAAGCTGCGGTTCAACGACGCCACGTTGGGGTTGGAGCTGGTCCCTCAGGGCGACTGGAGGCAGCAGCTGCTGTTGTTCATTCTGCTGGCCACGGTGCCGATTGTGACGGCGCTGGCGGCGGTGTGGATCTTTATGGGATCATTTTACAAAGTCAAGATCAACAAGGTCGGATTTAAGAAGCGTAGGAGCAGATCGCCTTTTTATAGGGCTGCGAACCACTTGTCAACGTTGTCGTTTGATAATTTTCGAAGAAATGATGCCAATACTGAGAAAGGCGATTATGGCGGAGCCGGCGCTCTGATGGAAAAGAGGCGGACTGTTTTAATTGCCACGATGGAGTATAATATCGATGATTGGAACATCAAGATCAAGATTGGCGGCTTGGGTGTGATGGCTCAGTTGATGGGCAAGGCGCTGGAGCATCAGGATTTGGTATGGGTGGTGCCGTGTGTTGGTGTAAGTGCCACAATGCTGCTTCACGCTTCCCCAGATCGATCGACATTACCGATACTCAGATTTTCTATTTACAAATAACCTGCTGACACTATACGATAGGGAATCGACTACCCAGTCGACGAAAACGCACCGGCCATGTATCCAGTGATTATGGTAAGTTCTGAGTTGAGCTCCGAAACCAAAGACTGTCTCCTCGAGGGTCTTGCTTGACCTTGCTCACCACATGATTGTGAGTAGGGCAAAGAATACGAGGTCCATGTTCAGTACCACAAAGTGAATAACATTACCTACGTGCTCCTCGACGCCCCCGTATTCCGACAATGCAGCAAGGCCGACCCGTACCCACCACGCATGGACGATATGGACTCAGCTGTGTACTACAGTGCGTGGAATTACTGCATAGCGGAGACGATCAAGAGGTAGGCATCACGACTTTGAAACTTTGATACCATTCATAGACACCTGTCTTACTCTCCCTCTCCCTCTTTACGAACATGGGCCATGCTGACTGGAGATACGCAACAGATTCCCCATCGACCTCTACCACATCAACGACTATCACGGCGCTGCAGCGCCCCTTTATCTTCTGCCTGAACGCACCATCCCGTGCGCCCTCTCCCTGCATAATGCCGAATTCCAAGGTCTCTGGCCCATGCGCACGCCCGTCGAGTCCGCCGAGGTGGCCTCCGTCTTCAACCTCGACCCGGCCATCGTCAAGGACTACGTCCAATTCGGCTCTGTCTTCAACCTCCTGCACGCCGGTGCCTCATACCTCCGCCTGCACCAGCGCGGCTTTGGTGCAGTCGGCGTCAGTAAAAAGTATGGCGACCGCAGCTTCGCGCGGTACCCGATTTTCTGGGGCCTGCCCAAGATCGGCCAGCTGCCGAATCCGGACCCGGCGGATACAGCCGAGTGGAACCCCGAGAATCTGGAGCAGCCGGTCGTCGGGGTGGACGAGGAAAAGGAGTCGAAGCGCGGTGAGCTACGGAAGCAGGCGCAGGAGTGGGCTGGGCTCGAAGTCAACCCGGATGCTGAACTCTTCGTCTTTGTGGGACGGTGGAGTCTCCAAAAGGGCGTTGACCTCATCGCAGACATCTTTCCGTCCATCTTGGAGAAATACCCCACTACCCAGCTTATCGCTGTCGGCCCTTGCATTGATCTCTATGGAAGGTTTGCCGCGCTCAAGCTGGAAAAGTTGGCTCTCATGTACCCTGGGAGGGTGTGTAGTAAGCCCGAGTTCACGGCCCTGCCTCCGTATGTCTTCAGCGGCGCGGAATTTGCTCTGATCCCTTCTCGCGACGAGCCGTTTGGACTCGTTGCTGTCGAGTTTGGAAGTAAAGGAGCTCTCGGCGTCGGTGCGAGAGTTGGTGGACTAGGACAGAGTAAGAAATTCTTCTCCACATATCCGCACTGAGGAAGAAGTCAAGTAGAGCTCGTTAACGCATCATCTATTCGTCTAGTGCCCGGCTTCTGGTACACCATCGAATCTACCGCCACAAGCCATCTCCTCCACCAATTCCGCAGCTCCATCGTCGCCGCTCTCGAGTCCAAGCCAACGACCCGCGTGCTCATGCGCGCGTGGTCCGCCAAGCAGCGCTTCCCCGTCAAGCAATGGCTAGAAGACCTCGAGACTCTCCAGTCTGAAGCCATCCGCCTACACCATAAGGAAGCCTCCAAGAAGAAGCGCTTCACGCATAAGCCTCTACTTACTGTCCCTGCGCGGGGACGCGGACGCGACGGTTACGACTCCGCCGAAACATCGCCACGGCCATCGTTGTCCTCGTTTCTCTCTCGGTCTTCGAGCCCTGCTGGAACTCACCTGGCCCGTCGTCAGTCCAGAGACTCGACCTTGTCCCGGGATTCTACTTCTGGCTCACGCCCTCAAACGTCACGAGCGCCGAGCCCGTACTTGGACTCGTCGCTGCCTAGCTCGCGCCCGCGAACAGCACGGACGACAAGTCCATACTTGGACTCACCACCTGTTGCGGCTGATATTCGTCCACATGCCCGATCTGTCTCTCAGCCTCCACAGCTAAGAGTTGATGGACCTACGGGAGATGAAGATGCTGAAGATAGCTCGCTGCCGGTAATACAACCTAATCCGCTTCACGCAAACTCAAACCCGTTCTACGCAGGTACCGGAAACAACTCGTCTTCAGACAGCTTGTCAACCATGATGGCGCCCGACAATAGTACACCAGGCAGCATGCCGTCTGGCCTGCGGCCCACACTCGGGAAGCACCGCAACTCGTCGCTCCTCTCCGTCAACGAGGTCCTCGGTGCACGCACCGACTACGCCTTACAAAAGGTCGATCCGTTCTTCAACGACAGCACCAACGAGTACTATCAGGCTTTTGAGGAAAAGCTGGCCGGATTAACGGCCAAGAATAGCGAGAGCGAGATGTGCATCGAAGAATATCTCATCGAGAGTGAGCGGGATTGGAGCAAGCGCTTCCGGGATGCCAAGCTGGGCCGGTCCAAGAGCCCACGTGGACGTACGAGTATCATGATGGATGGTCCAGGACGCCACCTGGGCCATTCACGAAACTTGAGCTACCACAGCATTGAGCCTAGTGAGGCGTATAGTGATGATGACGATGGTGGGAATTATCCCAACGTTGAAGATCCTGCGGATGATGAGTTCTTGCTAGGCAAGGAGTACAAGGCGCCCACCGGGCTGAAAAAGTAAGTGGTATTATCTCGTCACCCCGCTCACATTACACCTAAGCCTGATTGATAATTAAACATTGTCCAGGTTCCTTCAGATCCGTCGCGGCGACTGGCCCATTTACTCATTCCTCCTAGCTCTCGGCCAGATCCTCTCGGCCAACTCGTATCAAATTGTCCTCCTGACCGGCAACACCACCCAGACTGCAAACAGGCTCTATCTCATTGCCAGCGTCTATTTCGGCACTTCAATCTTGTGGTGGATTCTTTTCCGTCGCTTCGCGGCCCTGTACACTCTTACGCTGCCCTTCCTTTTGTACGGCCTGGGATTCCTCCTGCTCGGCATATCGCCATTCCTCCCTCTTCATGGCGGCCGCGGAGCCGTCCAAGTCGTCGCCACGTGCTTCTACGCAGCCGCCTCGTCCACGGGCAGCCTATACTTTGCCGTCAATTTTGGCGACGAAGGCGGCGCGCCCATCAACATCTGGCTCTTCCGCGCCTGCATCATCCAAGGAATCCAGCAAATCTACACCGTCGGCCTGTGGTACTGGGGCTCCGTTATTGGCGGCGCGCAGACTGGCACCGCCAGCCTGAATAATAAGACGATAGCCGACAGTCATGTACCTGTGGTCCTTGTCATCGCCGTCCCCATCGCACTCATCCTATGGTCCGTTGGCCTCGCGCTGTTCTTCGGCTTGCCAGACTACTACCGCCAAGCGCCGGGATACATCCCGAGCTTCTACACAAGCTTGATCCGTCGGAACATTGTTCCATGGTTCTTCTTGGCGGTGATTGTGCAAAACTACTGGCTGAGCACACCGTACGGCCGGAACTGGCAGTTTCTATTCGCGTCGAAATACTTACCGGGTTGGTCGGCCGTCTTACTCGCTGTCGGCTTCTTCGTCGGCGTCTGGGTCCTTCTCCTCGTGGCGTTCTCTCGCTTTAGCGTCACACACCCATGGCTTGTGCCCATGTTCAGCCTCGGCCTCGGCGCCCCGCGCTGGGCACAAATGCTCTGGGGCACATCCGGCATCGGTCTCTACCTGCCCTGGCTGGCCCGAAACCCCGTGGCAAGCGCCCTCGTCTCGCGCGCTCTCTGGCTGTGGCTGGGCGTGCTGGATAACATCCAGGGCGTGGGCGTCGGAATGGTGCTGTTGCTCACGCTGACGCGGCAGCATGTGGCGGCGGCGCTGGTGGGCGCCCAGATTCTGGGGAGTGTGGCGACGATTCTGGCCCGCGCAACGGCCCCAAACAAGATTGGGCCGGGGGATGTGTTTCCTGATTTTTCAGAGGGTATGATGCCTGGGGTGTCGAGGGCGTGGTTCTGGGTTGCGTTAGGCATGCAGTTAGTTCTGCCGTTTGGCTACTTTAAGTTTTTTAGAAAGGAACAGGTTAGCAAGCCTTAGATAGTGTCAGACTACCCCAGCACATTCGTTAGGCCTAATGACTCGCCTTGGGCAACCTGACTTATGTCTAAGCAGAGGTATGAATAAGGCTATCAGGATTATCCTTGTATAGGGGGATCAACGAAGTAGCCTCGTGTCTTATTGAGGAAGCGTTCCGAATAGAAGAAAGACCGATTATCGAACTACTTCCCCCAAGAATCGTATTCTGCGTTGCTACGACGGCCAACTCTTTCACTGCCGACGAGGCATGTTAGCTGCTTACCTTATTCTCTAAGCGTCACCATAGAGGCTCGCGACCCCCTAATTTCTAATATATTGGCCCGCGGAACTTCGTGTTCCATGTTTACGAGATGATATATTACAAGGTACCTTCGCGAACTATAGTAACTATCTTCTAGATCATGGGCAAGAAGCAACAAGCAGCGGCTATCGAGAAAGCCTACTGGCTAGCGACGTCGATGAATGCGGTCTTTTCGCCCTATATGAACCATACGTATGACTTTAGACCTGCAAGGCGTACTGCTAATTTTGATAAGGGCGAGTATATGCAGAGGATTTGCGAGGGTGTCTTTAAACACTTGGTCTAGCCAAGACTGTGAACCAACATAGGGGATCGTCCATGACATTATAATAAGCTTAAGAAAGAACAAATCGAATTTAAGTGAAGCGACTATCGGTAAGAGTATGCTCTTACCTCTGAGAAGGAAATAACGGGTACCTATAGCCATCGAATTTGTCACAAAGGTTTGCTTGCTGACATGATACAGACAAAACGTAGGGTTAGCGTCTAGAAGTGCATAATAATAAAGGCATGCCAGGTGCCACCTGACGGGCCAGTTCACCCGCCACGGACCTACAGAATGATTCAAACAAGACGTGCCGGACGGCCATCAGCAAGCCAGCTTTGCCCCGTACGATCCTTAGGCACTGCCCCTCAAGACGCCCGCCACACTCTGTTCCACTCTCGGTTATTCGAGTCACTAGGACAACATGTCAGCCGTTTCTTCCCAAGCGCCCATTCCATCACCCATCAAGGTATTTTATTCTTTCTCCAGGAGGATCCGGATCGACGCCAGTGAGAAGGTGTATGCCAGGGTTTAAACCAGTCAGATGCCAAATCAGCTCTACAGGGAGCTTGGTAATACCGATCGGCTATTATAGTGCTTGCTTGTATTGGAACGCGGAATCGTGTGGTTAGTATAGTTCAGAGGAGCTACGAGACGGAGAGAGCCGGTTATTTGTCTTTTCTTCTTTTTGCCTTTTCGTCACGATCTATCGGAAGGCGTAATGGAATGAGACTAATATACAATTGACGCGTTGCCACGCTATCTTGCCCGCATGTCTTATACCTTGTACTAGCCGTTGAATAATCTGCAACTGTATAGCAATGCACCCGTTATTTACCTGTCCGTCATAAAAAGACGAGGGTACCAAGGCCCTCTCTCGACAATGAAGAGCACCTTTTTCCCTTATGGTCTTGAGAACAACAGCTTTATAATGAGAAGACCCGTGCTTACCTAAAGGCCTGTTCATCCAGACTCCCAAAGGCAACACATCTATTCCTGCACAAAGACCCGTTATCTGGGCGGGGTTATAGAAGGGAGGGTGGAATATACTTCTTCAAACAACAAATGACCAGCCGTCGATTACAGCAATATCCCCGGTAAGCGTGAGAGTCTTGCGGTGTCGTGCAGTCCAGGCACTTAAGACGAGGCACGGCAAGAGAAGGTACGCATAAGGTTTCTAATAGGCTTGAGAATTAGCCAGAGCTATCGCTAGGCGCAAATGCAAGGCCCAGCTGGGAGAGGCTAGTGATAATCAACCCCAAAGAGGCCTTCGTTGACCTCATTATAACTGGTAAAGGCTCCGCACTAACCGTATGTACATAGAAGTTATCTTCTCCTCGACGCTCCCCTTCTGCCATAATTTGGATCCTTCTTAGCATTAGGCTTCATGACTCGGCTTTCGACCACCCCTTGGCTTTTAACCTCCAAGGCACTCTCGGATGCTGGTCTATCTGATCTCTTTAGATCCGCCATCCTTGCCGATCGCCTTGGCTGCAGCGGCTGATCCTCGATATGATTGGCCTCGCTAGGAACGGAGCCGTTCACCTTCATACAGCAGGAGCTTCTACTCTCTTGGAGATCACGGTATCTTCTCGATGATGCGATTGAAGTTGCCTCAGTGCGGTTTTCGATAGACCCGTGATCTTTTAGGTTCTTAGTTAAAGATTACTTCGTCATATACGATGGACTGACCCTGATTTCGTAGTTTTCTGGCTTCTCTCCATATTTCGTCCAAAGTCGGTAATATGGCCACCTTTTTTTGCCTTATTAAGTGGTGTTGATGGTGTTGTTTTATCTGGTAGTAGATGGGAGCTCATCAGAGGCTTTGCAATAGCAACAGGCCATAACCCAGTGTATTTCCAGCCACTCTTGATGTTCTTTTCTGTCAGCCCAGCCTGGCGAGCCTTCTGATAGCAGGAAATAAAGTTCCTTTTACCGATGATAGTAGAGTCGTTCCAGAGGCTGAGATATCCCAGCTCCTTGCGATAGGCTGATTTCACAGGGCTGAAGACTAACTGATCAAGTGGCTGGAGGACATGGGAGCTATGTGGCGGCAAGAATAACAGATAAACGTTATGGGTATAGCATAATCATATAAAGTCAGTTGCTGTATGGCTCCCATGCCCATCCAGGATTAACAGCCTTGCCTCACAAGGCTGACAGGCAGTCTGAGGCAGAAACACCCTTTCTAGCCACTCAACAGCAGTATCGTCAGTAGTCCAGCTATTCTCTATTACTATAAACTCCTATCCATCATATAGGCCAAGATCCAGAGGAAACCACTGCTACTGGACTACCTTACCGTTATATATAACCAGTAGATAAAGTGCCTTGCCCTCAGCTGGAGTACACTCAATAATAGATACCCAGGCTTGTAATCCAGGCTGCTTTTTCCTCACTAACTTAGTCTCAGCCCTACCCAGTACTAGCCCATTATCTCCCTTGCCCTCAAGAGTACCAGTCTCATCCATATTGTATCAGTTGGCTGGTTTAATAGCAGTGATGTAAGGCATCACAAGATGCTTGAACCATTCCCTGATAACCTCAGTAGATGCTCCATTAATGCGCCTTGAGTCCATGGATTGACTTCTCTGGACCTGAATAAATGGATTACTTCTATCAAAGCCATCTATCCACCTCTTGCCTAGAGGTCGGGTATCCCCCCATCGCATGGAGGATACGCTGGGCAAAGTCCTTCAGTTATTGATGGGTTAGTGGCAGCCCAAGATCTGCCTGGGCAGTCACCCAAGTGGCCAGGCTGGCCTCCTGGCTTATAGATAGCCTCTGGAGGTCTTCAAATGCATCTTGACGTCGTTGGTGGCCTTTTTTACGGCTTAGAAGCGTTGATCGTGGTATACCCCATCGGCTGGCAGCAGCCCGAGTAGATATACCATTTTTTATATCCCGAAGTGCCAGGATAACCTCATTTTCGGTATACTGCTTCATTGTATAATAAAGAAGAGATTCTGAAAAGATGATAAAGATTGATGAAGAACTGAAAATGTTGTGATAGTTACAAAATTAGGTATAGTAGTTAATGGGGTGGCTGGGCGGCATTTTTGGGTGGTCGAAAGGCAGGGGTGGTCGAAAAGTGGGTGCTTTGCCTTAATATCAGATGCATCAGAACGTAAAACTTTGAGCATTACGTGTATTCAGGATAGGCTTGCTCTGTTATGCAGTCGGGAGTGTCCTAAGAAACCAGTCCCGAAATACCGTCTGACTCCACGTCCTTAAGGCTCTCAGCATTGCCAGGATCTTATAACAGCCAAGCAAGGTATTGGAGGCTCCGTCCATCCGGAACGACAGCGATTGAATCAGTTCCTTTCGAGAGCAGAGTTGTTAGCCAAGGATCCAAAGAAAGCCTTTATATAGGAGAAGTGGTGCACTCACAATCCGATCTTTCCTCTCCACGGCGAAGAGGAGCTGCCATGTCGACCCCAAGACGAAAACCAGAGGCAGGGTGATACCTAGCGGTTCGTCGGAGCCGATCAGCTGTCTCAGCCGCAGGATCTGCGCGGATGCCCAGACGGAGAGTTGCGCCTTTGCCATGTCCTCGGAGCCGTCGTTCTTCTTAGTCTCGATGCTGACGCTGATGGGCGACATGCTCAGCGGGCCGTATTCCGTTTGGTTGATGGACTGGGGCGGGTGAGGGAGCCTCCTCCGCCTTGTCGCTTTCGTTGGTGACGAGAAAACGTCGCCGTCATTGGAGGAGGATGCGGCCGACGATGATGTGGCAGCGCTGCTGCTGCTGGGGGTGGCGTCTACCGGCCATCTCTGGAGTCTGACGGCGTTGCGGGCAGCACGCTCGATCTCGGCATCGTTGATGGTCATGCAGTAATCCACCATCTTGGCCTCGAGATCGACACCGTCACTGACGTGTTGCGGTACACAAGCCGCAGCGATGATGGCTTGTGTCGTGTTTAAGACGCTGACGAGGCATTCGTCTTCATCGCCGTCCGAGTCGTCCTCCACCCTGTCTCTTTCGATGGCGATGGCGAGAAGCTGTGAGTGAACGCGGTCGTTCCAGTGCGCTTCGGAATGATTCTGCACAATGGCCTTTTCCGTATCCTTGACCACCCAATCCAATGCCGCCATCTCTGAAATGAGACTGGAGGCGCTACGCGTTTGGTCCCGGTCATCAAAGTTCTTGTCTTCGAGGGGTATGCCGAATGGTCGCGATGCCGCCATCGAGGCATGGATCTGCTCGCGTATCGACCCGGGCACAACGGCAACACCTATGATGATTTTTTGTATTTGCTCGCACAACGTTTTGATGTCGTCGGGTGCCTGGCCGTGCTTCAAAGAGACGATCTTGACCGGGCGCTGGGCCCACCCCATGCTCGCCATTCCCTTGATAGGGCTCCGCGATCTTTTGCTACCGGACTCGGATGGATGTAGCGACGGGACGCTTGTCGTGGCGGTCGTCGTGGTCTGGTTCGGTCGGCGAGAGATGGCTGCCGTGTATGTTGAGGCGGAGGTGGAAGAAGACATGGAAGATGCGGGCAGGGGGAATGAGAGCGAACGGGTGGGCAGCTCGAGGTTTTCGTGTTCCTGGCGGGCTTCGATACCGGTCGTCTTTCTCGTCGTTCTACGCGCATCCTTTGCTAATCTTTCATTGAATTTGGGCGTAGGCGAGCCGAGGCCCAACTCTGTCGCGTCGATGCTTCGGCTGCTAGAGCTGGTGGTATTGTGTGGTGTTGATGGTTCGACGTCATGACCGTGGCCGCCGGCGGCTCCTCTGCGACTCCTGCTGCGTGTGTTTGGACCGTCCATGTGTGTCTGTTCGGGGTCGCAAAGCGAAAGTCTGCATTTGAATCGAGTTCGGTTGGGTGATGACGGCTTTCGCTTTCGACAAGTCGAGGGACTGGGAGATTGAGGTACGGAGGTTTGTCGTTCACTGGCGACGCAAACGTCCTCGAGCCAGGCAGAGACTATTGCGGCTTGTGAACAGTCCCACATTGAGCTGAAGTCTGAGAATATGCGGCGGTGAATGGGTTATACTCAGCTACGGCTACTGCCGCCGGTTGTTGTTTTGCATCAATTTCGAGGATGAAGAGCGGGAATTTGACATGATGCGATCATGCACGACGCATTGTTTGCTGTACTGTGGTGACGATAGTTGGCGGGGCAACGGAAGCTGACTCATTAGGGTGGGGCCGTGCGGCTGTAGCACACACGGGAAGAGGCTTGTTGTGGCTCAGCGGATGGCATTCCGCGTGGCTTCAGCTCCCATACAGTACGGGCCTCATAATCTATCTAAACAACTCCACCAAGAGTTTTCGGCATCAGACAAAGTAACAGAATCATCAGAATCATCAGAATCACTAGAAGACATCGCAGCATTGGTTAAGATGGTGGATTTAGTGGTGATGCCAGGTAAAAGAGCATAGGGATACATGACTGTATCGTCATGTATCCCTTTAAATGCGGGGTAATAATGGGGATAAAGTGGAGATTATCGGTCTTGGCAAAAATGGCGTCTTGCCTCACTCAATGGGATACGAGACCAGTCTCGGGTTAACTCCGATGACTATCGCCGATCATCCTTACGCGGTTGCTACGCGTACGGTCAGGCCAAGTGCTATTCCAACAACCAGACTATTTGATTGGGTGGAGAACTTCCTCAGCGCCCACATCACCAAGGTTTTCTTGACACACAATGATCAGAACCTATTCAACCACGGGGTAGGGATGTCCAAGAAAGCTAATTCGTCCTGTTCTCTTTATGGTTTGTATATCAACCCTTTACGAGAGACTTGCTGCCGTGAATACAAAAATTTACAACGATAGGATATGTCGACGATATGAACCTTCCAGGTAATAATGCAAAAGCCACGTGGAAGCCATGTGGAAGCCACCGTCCATTCTAGCGTGGCTCGTTGAGCCTACTATTAGTGGACTGACCGGGACGGGATTGTCTTCGAGACAGGTAAGCAAACAGCACATCGTTCATATGAGCAAGATACGCAAACCACCCGGAGCCCCCTTAACCTAATGTTACGAGCAGCTCAGGGCAACCAACTGCACCACAAAGCAAAAGCTTCAGTAATGATGCGCCTGCACCATTATCCCCTGTTCTGCACTATATAGTTACGCCGGCCAATACCCCAACTGGTTGGGCCGTAACACCTAAGCAATCATGGCGTCAAGCCGAAACCATCCACTCGAGTACTAGATACGGATATAGATAATGAAACTAGATAGACCCCTTAATCTAAAAAGGACGAACGACAAACGGAAAACCAAAAGCTCGCGCTCGTGCCACTGTCTCTACATGGTGTCCAAACCCTCTACAGGCCCGTTCGATCTATACGGTAAGACTTCAGGCGGCCACCATTCACGGATCCTTTTTAGGACACGAGCATGGGCGAAGTACAGTCGTCAAGAAAACGGAACATAGCAGACGAGTGGCCTTGAGCCCGCCCTGGGAGCTTAGAAGGTAACGCCGGCTTGGAATTGAGTCCAACCACTCCTCCCCAGTTGGGCAGGAACTTGCCGCGGTGTGAGTTATTTGGGATTGCGGACAAGACGAAGGAAGTGATCAGACGGTTTAATGACACGCTAGGCGACCATTACTGTCGACCAAAGCTGATAAGTTTCTATTAATCAGTCACCTTAATGCATAGGAATGGGGCCAGAACTATCACATAGCTAGCAGGACCCCCATGGGAGGAATTAGTCAACAGAAGGTGGGAAGAACGCTTGCATCTCGAACTACCACGGACCTAATGATAGTAATCTGGGTGACCTGAAACATGGTGGGCAAGCCAGCCACGGAGAAAACGAGCCTACTCCTGCTTTAAGCGAGGATCATACGTATAAACCTCAGCGGATTCCTCTTCGCCCCCGAGATGCCGAAAAAGTTCGAAGGAATTTCTCGATCTTTAGAAACGGAGATTTTCCAGATGAAGAATCATGACGAACAGTGTGATAACTGCTGAACTCAATGGAAACGACAGACTAAACTGAGCATCCTATTTAGGGCACGCGCTTTCTTCCCCACATGAACCCGATAAGAAGTGTCTTTCCTAATCTGTACGGCACAAACGCAGATCGGAACGTCGGCTTAACTCCAGCAACAGCCCCCATCTCCCTGCGTAAGTTATAAGGCAGTAGTCATATTTTTAGTTTCTCCCTGGAGACGGCTTCTAGCACTATCTCGGTTCCCTTTCACGAGTATATGTCAACAGAGAGCGCCGAACCTGCGTCCTCTCCTATTCCTCCAATCTATTGACGACAAACAGCATCGGTCATGGATTGGTGTCGGCAAGCTGCATTCTGATTGGCGGGCAGCAAACGGACGGCAAACCCGCAATCCTATTCGTCGTCAGAAATAGGACGGTGGGGAGTACTCTAAACCAATTACATGTGCTTTGGCCAATGCCTTCCCCACCTGTTGGGTCCTTAGCGGCATTGCATCCAACTCCTCTTGTGTGCCACATGCAAGTATTGATGCGACGCAGCTTATGGCAGCGAGGGCACTCGCCAGCACACGCGGACTTCAAAGCACATTCCGAAAGACTTGTACTCGCCCAGGCCTATCCGATAAGAGTACCACGGCTGCATATTTCGGCGAAAAAGGACGCGATGAATCGGTCTCTTATTGCGGGCTAGATATCAAGTAACGGGAGTCTGTTCCAGACAACACCTGATGCCTAAGCTAGACTGGATCATACAATTATTTTGCTTTCCCTCTGGGCAGTACGACGCGCAGACGCATCCAGCTGCGTACTGTTCTCATATGCTGAGACTCCTAAACAACCGCCGGGTTGATCTCCGTACGTCTCCTAGGCTGGACTGGGGACCAGCGGGTGAAAGACGGGTCTGAGTGCTGCGCTGCTGAGGTTCACTTGTCGAGCTTCTCGGCCGTACCACGTTTCCAGCGCCGCCCCTCTCGGCGTAACAAGTCCGCATTTTCGCGCTCGGTTGAGGTTGAATCTTCCATGTTAAGGTCGAGGAAGAAAACAGATTGCTAGGTGAAGTCGGTGCCTAAACGCATAGGACGGGGGAAATGAAGGAACTTGGGTCAATTAGTTGATATAGATGGGCGAGGCCTGGCTATTTCCGAACCTATACCCAATTTCGTGAGTCTACCACATCGGGGCGATTCCTCGGAGTTTTTCATCAATCTGTTACCACCTAATCCGTTTTCTACCCCAAGCAAACGGATGTTAAAAACATGAACCGCAAACGATTTAACAGTTGTGTTAACAGCGGTTGGTTAGTCTGCGTCGTGACGATATAGGACCAACCACGGCATGACGTTCTTGTAGTCTCGTCATACGTTGTCCTTCAACCGTGGCTATCTCGTAAAAAAGGATTCTGAAAGCTACCTTGTGGAGAGGCCTGCAGGATGCCTTACCAACCTGCTGCGCACGCTGCTCCTTCGCATGACCAATTACCTCCGTAAATAACGACCTTATTATTACGTTACTGTATTGCAACAGGATAACAGCATTAGTGTTATCACCGTGGAAAAAAAAACATAACAAGCACAGTTACGTCTTCGGGATACTACCTGAGATCGAAACACGTACTACTACTCTCTACCAAACACACTTCAACTGATACGTACTTTTCTGTAAGATGAGGAATCACTGCACTATGGCAAAAGAGAACTCGACAAGTGCTGGCATTTCTCTTCTCTTCTTGACGGCTGTCTTCCCAGCAGAAATTGGATCTTTTGTACATATGACACTAATATGCGACCTTCAAGCAGCGTTTTGTCTCGGTTACACATGCGATGGGTACTCGTGATGGCCGCACAGCAGATCATAGCGTCGCCGGACATCGGAAACGCGTCTTTCTCATCAATGTTTATCTAAATAACAGCCGTATAAGATTTGTACTATAATATTTCTGATAATACTTGGAATGGAGATGCTAGCTGCAGTTTCAGTTTGAGTCTTTGGTTTCAGAGAGAAAATAGGTAGAAGTTTCTGGTTCCAGAATTAGCAGGGTGGAGGTGATGTCCCGGTTTTCCAGCGAAGCCGGCCTCATAGACTGGATGCCTAGAGCTGTCCCAGGGACAGAGATGCAATAACGATAAATGAGACGCCAACGATACTTCGATGGCTGCATATCAGGCTGCGCAGCTGATCCGCCATAAAGGACAAGGCAAGGGGTCAGGGTATTAGGGCCATCAATGCCAGCCACAAGGCCCAGCGCTTGATTTGTGGCACAGAGGGACCACGAAAAGCAATGATCTCACGACATCTGATAGACCACGCTGAGAAGACACAACCATGGACAAGGATGGGACACATGAGTCATTAGGCCTACCCACGTCTTGGAGGGGGCGGTGTACCTTGGGTGCGGCGATGGCTATGGTGTTTGCTATCCCTGTGGCTTAATACCCACGCTCAAGATACCATGGTACATGCAGGGTAAAGGAGGCTTGAGATATTTGAAAACCCCTTAGTAAGAACATTCTGAAAGCCCTTCTGCTGCAAATCGAAGGATAAAAGGCAGCATTTTCATACTTCTGCTCACTCTCATCTTTTTTTCTCTTTCTCTATCTCTACCTCTCAAACTTCGCCTCTATCAGTCTATCCTGGCTACTGCGTTAAACCTCTCCTCTCAGATGTACCAAGCGGACCAGTAGAAATATTCGAAAGCATCATCAAATCCTTGTCACGTGATCAATAACAGATGGATCAACAACGGGCTTTTGAAGCTCTGGTCGAAGTCGCCTGTTCAGACTCTCAGGCGTCGGAGTCACAAGCTCAACCTTGCGAAACAACCTCAGGAGATCCAAGGCCTCACCACACATTCAACTACCCTGGTGATAGAGTTAGGCTGGCGCTATGGGTTACGCAGGCCGTCAACCTGATGATGTGCCTCGCATTTCTCTTCGTTGGTTTGTTCCAGTGTCAGCCTCTGAATCTAGCCTGGCACTTCTGGTCTCGGGATCACCCGGGGCATTGCGTCGACCAGCCCAATGTGGCACTCAGCCATGGGGCTCTCAACGTCGCACTAGATGTCTGGATGCTCATCTTACCTGTTATGCAAATATGGAGGCTGAACATGAAACTGCGCCAGAAGCTTGGTGTCATGTTAATGTTCTGCTTGGGGTTTTTGTAGGTTCCCAGCTTCTCTCTCTGTGTTTTCATCCCGTCCCTTAAGCGTATTGTCTGACTTACCCTCCAAACCTTACTTTCGTGAGTGCATTTCGAGTCCACGAAATGGTGGGATATAATTATACAACGACAAACCCTACTAGTAAGTCTGCTCCATCAACTGCCAATTCTCTGTGATAAAAAAGTATTGATTGACCAGTGGTATCTCTTGCAACTGCCCTCTGGTCGGATATTGAACTCTATGTAGGAGTCTTCACCGCTTGTATTCCGTGCTTGTGTCAATTCTTTGAAAGAGTCATTGTGAGGTTTTCGGATAGGTTGAAAAGAACGCAAGCCGAACCACCTGGATCACAATCACAGGAAGTAAAGTGCTCCATGAGCACAAACATTAGTATTCATGCAGATATGTAAGACAGTCTTGTGTCAAGAAAATGGAACATTTGAGGAAAACCCGTTGAAGCTAATGTTAGTCTAGAAACCCAAGTATTTACCAGGCAGGCAAAGTTTATTACGCCCTGGCTAGGCCATAAAGGGCTCTTGTATCTATCTTAAATGCTCCCCTTGTTGAGTGTCTACCCTGGTCTCAGCTAAGCCCATAAGCAAGATCCATTTCCGTCTGTGTCACTGATTACTCCTTCCGATATTTATTAATAACCTTTGGGGGGGGAGGGGGGGGGGAGGGTTCTCGTGGGGTTAGTAGCAGGTATTCTTGGGGCCAATTCCTCCAAGTGTTCAGGTCCCTATCTTCGGCGGCTGAAGCGAGCCCTGCCGTCGGTGGCACGAGCTGCGTATGGGGTGAGTCGGTGGTTAGTATAAGCTGTGTGATGATGTGTCGCTCTCGTCTCGTCTTTAGTTGACCTGCCTATTGAGTCGTCCAGTTGCCATGGCAAACTTCACCGTTTCTCTTACAACATCCATACATGGCGACCAATCGTCGGGGTCGGAAGCTGCCTTCCCGCCTAGGTAGAATGATAGCTTGCCTCTGTGTGTATCAGTTCGTTGGATCATCGGTGCGCGTTGTGCTGTCCACTGGGTGCACCGGAAGAGAAAATGCTCGACTGTCTCTGCTGCTTGTCCGCATGCACATTGATCTGAGGCGGTCGCCCCAATCTGTTGCAGGTACCAGTTGAGCCTAGCCATCCCCGTCCGTAACTGGGCCAGCATGCTGGCCTCCTTCCATGAAAATGAGTCGTATAGTTGCCGTGTATGCATTCCCGGCAGGGCAGCATCAACCCTTTTCGAGAACTTTCCTACACCTCCAGGTAACCTGCTGTACTTCTGTATTCTCTCTAACGCGTGTCTTAGGGTAGTTGAATAGGCCCTCGCTGGCTTTTTCCCCGGCGTCTTCCCCAGTTGCGTACTCTCTTTCGCCGCTGTTTTGGCCGCCCACTTGAGGTCGGACTCTACTTCTGAAGGAAGCCAGAAAATTGTAACCTTGTTGCCTTCACTTTCGAGCGTCTTGGCTGCCTCGTTTATGCGACGGATTTCTTGTTGGCCCGATTGGTGTCGTGGTCTTCCTGCTGCTAAGACGGCCGCTTTGTTGGTGGAGAAAACGTAGATGGCGAGGTAACGGACTCTCTTCGAAAGAGACTCCAGCACCGCTGCTATCGCCATGAGTTCCGCCGTATACGGGTTTTGCTCCGTCATAGGGCCGACGGTGGTTGATTCTGTCGTCGTGGAGCCGCCAATCCTGTGTGACAAAGGGAGCAGTACTGCTGTTCCGTGGCCCACGATTCCGTTTCTTGCCGAGCTGCTTGTTGCAGCCCTCACGGCCCACCCAGTCTGGGTCGCCTTGCTCGCCCTGTCGCCGTCTTCTTCCACTACCGTATGGATTCGGCTTTCCCACGGTGGCTGTGGAAACGCTCCGATGGTCTCAAGCCTGTCCACTGGTAGGTCTCGATATGCTGCGGCCATCTTCTGGAAAGGTGAGATGTGCCTCTTGAAGCTCCGAGGTCTGGTACGTCGCAGCGGATGACTCGCAGGCAGAGTCTGGAGACGCACCCAGAACTTGATCGCTTTCCTTTCGAATCGTTCCTGGGCTGACTGTATGCTTGCTTCTGCCACGTGTTGCTTGAAATGGAGTTTGGTATCCATGATTACGCCTAAAACCTTTACGCGGTCTTTGGGCCTGACTGTGTCCCCTTTGATGTCGAAGGTGGAGTAATCTTCCGGTTGTCGCCAGTTCCGTGTGAAGTGTATAATGGCTGTCTTGTCTGTCTCGAAGGTCGCTCCGCTTCGTCGTTCCCAGTCGAGGGCTCGGTCAATGATGTCCTGGACCCCCTGTCGGTTCGCCTCTCGTGACGGTCCGGTGACCCATGCCGTATAGTCGTCTACGAATGCTAGTGCACCTCCATTTTCGTTGATTTGGTGCTGGACCAAGTCGGCGTTGAAGAACAGAAACAGAACAGGGGACAGCGGCGAACCCTGAGGTAGGCCCGCTTGGGGCAGAGAGCGAACCTCCGAGTCCTGGCCGTTGACCTGAATGTTTGCAGTCCGTTGCGAACAGAACGCATCCACCCACGCCACCAGCTTTTCCGGGATTCCCCTCGCCCTGAGTCTCTGAAGTAGTCTTTCTTTATACACTCCGTTGTACGCGCCTTTGACGTCGAAACTGACCAGACTGAGGATTTTCCTCCTCCTCCATGCTCTGTAGATGTAGTCCTGAAGCAGGACCAGCGCCTGCTCTGCCGATCGCTGCTTCCGAGCCCCGAAGTGACTCGTGGGCAGGAGCCCGTATGTTTCGACAGCGTGCGATATCCTCTCGGCTATCACCGATTCCAGCACTTTCCCCAGCGTCGACAACAGCGAGATCGGTCGCCAGGCCTTCACGATGGTGTAGTCGTCCTTGTTCGGTTTCTTCAGCGGGATGATCTTTGCGTGTCTCCACTGCTTAGGCAGTTCTCCCGCCTCCACCGAGGCTTGGAACAGCGCGTGAACCCGATGTTTCACTGCGGGCCACGTCTGCTTCCACACGGCTACTGGCAGCCCGTCCTCTCCGGGTGCTTTCCACGATTTCGACGCGAACAGCTGTCTCTCCACCTCTTCTAACGTAATCTCGGGGAAGGGCACGGGCGGTCGTTGTGGACGAAGCCCCTCGTCGTCGATCCTATCCGGAAGCGGGGGAAAAAACGCAGTCAACAGCTCCTCCGCCTGTTCCCCGGTCTCTTCCGTCTTTGAACCGTCTGTTCTGGTAAGCTGGGGTATCTTGTCGAACGAGGCTCCTTTGTCGGCGCCTAGATATTTGGCTGCCTTCCAGATGTTCGTATCGTCAGCCAGGAACTCAAGCCAGTGGTTCTTCTTCTGTTGTCGGATCGCGTCGTGGTACTGCTTCGCCGCTGCCCGTGCCCGCTCCTCAAGATCTGGCGGACAGCGGCCGGCCCGTCTCTCCGCCCTCGCTCGGTTCCTCCAGAATGTGTGGATCCGGCGCAGCTGAGTGAGGTCATCCGTCCACCACCTCTTTGCATACCTAGACGGTTTAGAAACCCGTGCCACAGACAGCAGGCACTGCTTCAACCGCTGTAGATAGGACGTTGAACACTTGGAGAATAGGCTTCAAGGTGGCATGCTATAAAATACAACCAAAGCACGGGAATCCGAAGCGAGACGGCAGACATGGAGGAGTAAGCAGGAAACGGAGACATCACTTATGGGCTTCAAGGACACAAGGACACAAGCTCAGCAATGTATATGTACCCAGTTTAGGTGCCCTTTCGGCTTCGCCGCCGGGCGTAATAAATTGTGTGTGTGTAACGATAATCTCTCTTCTGAGAATTGGACCGTGTTGTTATGCTCAGCGCCCGGGTCTCAAGTGCAGGAGGTAGTGGCGCTGCGAGCCTAAAGCTGTTATCGTCACCCACGAAACGAGGCTCCCCTGGTAAAGTCCACTCTGGCGTTATTAATAACGGCGAAGTCATGTTCCAAGGGGCTACCACGGAGGGCAGCAATTTCGCAATTTTTTTGGAGATACTGCTTGAAACTAAAGTTGTTGTACCACGTTTCGAAGTGAGCTCTGACTCTCGGCAGCACTTGCTCTACATCCAAATATCAGTAACTAGTCTAAGATTTATCAGAATTTGTGTTATTGTTCTGGCTGGCTGCAGCGAGCACAACGACTAATGGGAGTAACCGCCCCCTTTTACACACTACCATGTGTCTGGTCAATCCTAGCTTGGAGGGCTGACAAGCACGTCCAACGCAAAGTATGCATAATTCTGCGCATTTTTCAGTTTATCGGAATCTGAGAGCTCCTCGCACCTTGTAGACTCGTTGTCAGCATGGTCAAGTTCCACCAGTCTGCACTCTTGAACGACCGACGTCGTCAACAACAAACGTACCATTTGATTTCATAGGCGAGGTCGGTGCAACGATTTTCTTTGCCAACTACGGCATCGAAATGCTGCATTTCATGAAGCAGTACGAAGCCTTGTGACATCTCAAATCGATCTACTTGCCCACTACGCCACGTTGAAATCATCTGCGATTGACTGTTAAGGTTGAAATATGGGGGGCAGAGGCGTAGCACATTGGTATCGTAGAGGTCGTTGGCGTTGATCGAGGCTGCGATCGGCTCCGTTCCCCTCCACTTATCCCCCTCGCACACAGCCAAGGTCGCAACCGGACAGGTGAATACTAGCCTCTTCGAGTCTGAACCATCTTGCTCTAGTCTGTTGACACTCCCTGAGAGAGTAGGCGCTTCCAGTTCCGAAATCACAGCTTCGTAGTGATTCGTTTTGATTGAGGTGAGATTTCCTTCATTCACGTTGGCTTCTGCGTACGTTACGAAAATAACTCAATGTCAGCCAAAGCCAGTCGGTGCACTATAACCAAACTAAAAAGGTAGGGTGCGTGGACGACTAGATATATTTTGCTTCAACTTACCGCCAAACCAACGCTTATACGCTTCTGAAGCAGTCCCTGTATATCATCCAAAGCTGTTATTGCTGCTTTGGCTAGAATCTTAGCGTACTCGACTGCACTCTGCATTTCGTTGACTTGTGCTGGAGTGCATGCCGCTAGGCCTCGACGCAACCAAACCCAACTCGTTAAGTCGCGTTTGTGAGCGCGTGCGGGTCGATCGAGGTCCGCAGCAGTTGAGACTGCGAAGCCATGCTGGAAGTTTGAGAAAGAGAGGACGAATAGCGTGGCCACCCGCACGGAAAGATGCATTCTGATGGTCAAGGAATCGAAATTGCTGAATACACTCGTATCAAGACCTAAGGGGACATGAAATGTGACCCAAGCTGGAGGAAAGGGGATCGATATGTTTCTTGCTTGACACTTGAGCACTGCACTCAGAGAATCGTGGGCTGCAAAGAATATTCTAGATATAAGAAAAAAGAGCCGATTTATTATGACCGTTGTGAATATATTTGGCTTGCAGAACCTTGTTGACTATGCTCGGCGCGGCCGAATTCGTGATTGCAGTTGCATTGACGGTCCAAAAATGCTAGATTGACGTAAAGGCTAGCCCTTGAATATTCTAAGGTTATTAACTGATATTACCTTTATAAGACGCAATATGATTGCAATACCACTGAAGATTATAATAGAAGCATTATGGGTGCCACAAAGAACAAGTTGAAATACTACTATGATGAGGGGAGTTCCTTGGAGGTACGGAACAAGCGCTCGCGATTAAGGTCAGATCTATGGAGATCATGATCTTGAACGCTGAAGGAGTCCGAACCTGTTAGTCGTGTAGTTACTGTTCGGGTGCGAACGGGTCGGTTTTAGCAAATACATCCAAGGAAGAGCTGACTAACCGCCTGTGCTTGGAAATGCAGGTGCGATGCAGGATTTCTAAAATGCATGACTGGGGTTGTCAGAACCGGGGCGCTCGAATGCCGTTTAGGATGTGACCGGATAGAAAGAACACCAAAAAAAACTAATAAAAAAAACTACAGCGACAGAGGAGGAGGAAGAGGCCGGAGATCAGCCGTGAGGTGATGGTCGGAGAACGCCGAAATGCTGTGCCCCCCTGAGCTTGGGTGGGGCGCGTGTTCATCTCTTCATGGCAAAAAGGCAATTTTGCCAGGGATGTCCCGGACATGTCCGACCACACTTTGCAGTGCGATCTGGCTGCCCTGCAGCCGAAGCGAGAGTCTTGATAAATCTATCCCATCGGGTGCGGATGGACAGCACTTTCGCCAAGACCACAAAATACCCACTTCTTCCCACTTTTTCCCCGCGTTGAAAGGGGTACTTGACGATACGTCACTTATCCCTATGTTCATCTGCCTATTATCACCACAGTTATTACCATTTTGAATGATGCTGTGATGTCTTCTACACATAGGAGGCGACAAGCTAGGGTACAGTATAGGGACACCCTCTTTCAACTCAGCTTTGTCGTTGGTTTATTGCTCAGGAAAGTTTGGTGGTGTGTGTGGAGGTGTCTTAGCCTCCCGTCATGGCGGAACCAATGGAAGCCGAGATTGTGGTGGAACCGGATGACGCCCCCATTTCGACGCCAAAGCGCCCGATTCGAGTAGCAAAGCCGACCATCAAAATTCGAAACTCGACCCGACTGGGCGAAGAGTCAGAGCAGGAACCGAAGAGAACGACCAGGAACACGACGCGATCAGCGTCAACCGAAGTAGCGGCGGAGCGAGCAACCGACATCAGAAGAAGCAGTGGCGGCGGCGGAAGTAGCGGAAGCAGCGATGGCAGGGCAATGCTCCAGAAGGCGTTGGAGTTGCTGGATGAATCCCGCGAAGAGTCCCAATGGCTGAAGGAAGCACTCAAGTGGCAGATGGAGGTGGCACAGAGGCAGGAAGAGATGATTCGCGACTTGAGCTCAAAGATGGATGAAACCACGAAGCAGATGAACGAAGAACTGAAGCTGGTCCGCGAGCAACTCGAAACTATCGCGACAAACGCCACACAATCCCCGTCCCTGTCGTACGCCGATGTCGCGCGATCAACCCCGTCCTCCCGACCGACCAACCTCCGAACGCTTTCGTCATTCGACACGACGCCCTCCAATCTCTCCGATACGCTGTACTGCACAATTGATACGTCTCATGCTGAAAGCGAAACCGCTGAGCAGATGTCGGTCGGCTCAATCCGAACGATGGTAGAGAGCCAGATCCGCGCCGGAGAAGGCGAATCCGCGTCCTGGCGGTGCCGAGCGGTGACCAAAGACCCAAGAAACCCACACCGCATCAGGATTGCTTGCAGAAACGATGAGGAACATACGAAGGTGAAGCGAGTGGTGGAGGCGAACTTGACACAAGGCGTTAGGGTTCTCCGAGACGACATCTATCCGATCCGAGTCGAGAGCGTTAACCGCACCGCGGTACTGGACGACATTGGGAACCTTCGTGCGGGGGCAGCTGAGGCTTTTGCCTCGGAGAACGACGCCTTGATTGCGAAGATAGCATGGCTGAGCGACAGGAGCGTCGCAAAGGCGTACGGGTTCATGGTAGTATTTCTTAGTAAGGCATCAGATGCACGACGGCTGCTCAAAAAAGGCTTCTTCTACGCAGGAGGAGAGTCTGGTTACACCAGACCCTTCGAACGGCGCGAGCGCCCTCAAATGTGCTACAACTGTCAAGAGATCACCAAGCACAAGGCCTACAGCTGCGACAGACCAAAGAGGTGTAAGAGGTGTGCAGTGGAGGGCCATGGCCATGAAGAGTGCAACGCAACGGTTGTCAAATGCGTTCCCTGCGGAGGGCCGCACGAATCAGGCAACAAAAACTGCAGGAAGCTCTATCCCGCTCGACATGAGTGAAAGTTTCCGAATGATCCAACTTAACGTAAGAAAGCAGGGAGCGGTACACGACAGCTTGATGAATGACGAGGCGATACGGGGTGCAACGGTGTTGGCTATCCAGGAACCACAGGCGAGGGTCATCCAAGGCCGCCTCCTTACAACCCCAATGGGGCACCAGGGGTAGACGAAGATGGTGCCGTCGACATGTAGGGACGGCAGATGGGCGATCAGGAGCATGTTGTGGGTAAGGAAGGACGTGGAAGCGGAACAGATACAGGTAGAGTCGCCTGACTTAACGGCGGCGGTCATCCGGCTGGAGGAACGGCTGGTTTTGGTTGCGTCGGTGTATGTACCACGGGACGACAGTCATGCTCTACGGGACACGTGCAACCAGCTACGACGGATAGTCACGGAGACACGGCGGAGGACTG
This sequence comes from Colletotrichum spaethianum, assembly GCF_022836535.1. NCBI lineage: Eukaryota > Fungi > Ascomycota > Sordariomycetes > Glomerellales > Glomerellaceae > Colletotrichum > Colletotrichum spaethianum. Next base: position 156,272 of record NW_026054825.1, on the reverse strand, counting down.
GTAGAGTGGTGGATTTGGTCGCGGCCGGCGACTTCAACTGGCATGACCAACTGTGGGGTGGACACGAGGTTTCGATGGTCAGACAGGGTGAAGGGGACCAGATCATCGATCTGATGAATGAGCTCGGCCTGAGCAGTCTACTTCCGCGCGGGACGAAAGCGTGGCAAGGCGGGGACTACGCGACTACAATCGATTTAGTCCTAGCGTCCGAAGGCCCGACAGAATCGCTGGTCAGATGCAGGATACATGAGACGGAACACGGATCGGATCGCCGCGCGATCGAGACGATTTTTGACAGCTCGGTCCCTATCGCGAAACCAGTACAGCGCCTGCTCTTCAAGAACGCGCCGTGGAAGGAGATTAACGCGAAGATTACGAACGCGCTGGAAAGGACACCGTGCTCAGGGACGGTGCAACATAAGACGGACAGACTCATGGAGGTGGTAACGGAGGCGGTCCATGCCCTGACACCGAAGGCCAAGCCGTCGCCGCACTCGAAGCGGTGGTGGACGGCCGACTTAACGCAGCTTCGCCAGATTTACACCTACTGGAGAAACCAAGCTCGTGCAGAAAGGCGGGCGGGACTAGTCAGGGCGGATCTAGAAGAGATGGCAAAGGGTGCGTCGAAACAGTACCACGACGCGATTCGTCAGCAAAAGAGGAAGCACTGGAACGAGTTTCTGGCCGACAACGACAACATATGGAAGGCGGCCAGGTACTTGAAGGCCGGACAAGACGAGGCTTTCGGCAAGGTGCCGCAGCTGGTCAGAACGGACAAAACGGCGACGACGAACCACACAGAGCAGGCGGAGGAACTACCCAACACCTTCCTCCCTGCCCTGCCGGAAGAAATTGAGGATGAGGGCGATAGACCGCAGAGAGCCGCCATAGAGATGCCGCCTGTCAGCATGGAGCAAGTGGAGCGTCAGTTATTCCTCACAAAATCCTGGAAGGCACCCGGAGAAGACGGGCATCCAGTGATGGTCTGGAAACAAATATGGCCGGCGGTGCGATACTGGGTGTTGGCAATTTTCCAGATGTCTCTCGAAGAAGAGGCGCTGCCCCATCAGTGGAGACATGCAAAGAATATACCACTCAAGAAGCCAGGCAAGGACGACTACACTCTGGCAAAAGCGTGGCGGCCGATCTCACTGCTAGTTACCTTGGGTAAAGTGCTGGAATTGGTGATTGCGGAGAGGATATCGCATGCGGTTGAGTCCTACGGTCTCTTACCGACGAATCACTTCGGGGCAAGAAAACAACGGTCGGCTGAGCAAGCGCTCTTGCTCCTCCAAGAGCAGGTGTACACGGCGTGGCGAGGTCGGCGCGTGCTCAGCCTGGTCAGCTTCGATGTGAAAGGGGCGTATAATGGGGTGTGCAAGGAAAGACTGATCGAGAGGATGAGGGCGCGAGGCATTCCGGAGGATCTCCTCCGGTGGGTATCGGCCTTCTGCTCCGACCGCACAGCATCGATCCAAGTCAACGGACAATCGTCGGAGAGGCGAAGCTTGCCCCAGGCAGGCTTGCCACAGGGATCGCCGTTATCTCCCATCTTGTTCCTCTTCTTCAATGCGGACCTGGTACAGCGACGAATCGACAGCAACGGAGGAGCAATGGCCTTTGTCGACGACTTTACGGCATGGGTCACAGGACGCACAGCCCGAGACAACCGCGAGGGCATCGAGGCCATCATCGGTGATGCCCTCGACTGGGAGAGAAGGAGCGGAGCCACGTCCGAGGCGGACAAGGCAGCCATCATTCACTTCACCCGGAAAGACTACAAGTCGGACCCGGACGCCTTTACAATCAAAGGTCAAATCGTTCAACCGAAGAAACACACCAAGATCCTCGGCGTCATCATGGACGCTGGGCTCAAGTACAAAGAACATTTCGCGAGGGCGTCGTCGAAGGGTCTACAAGCGGCACTCGAGCTGCAGCGACTCAGGGGCCTGTCACCAGCGACGGCGCGACAGCTGTTCACAGCGACGGTGGCGCCGGTGGTGGACTACGCCTCCAACGTATGGATGCACGCGTACAAGGACAAGCTCGTAGGGCCCGTCAACAGAGTACAGAGAGCATCGGCGAAGGCGACAGTCGGCACGTTTCTCACGGTCGCGACAAGCGTGGCAGAAGCGGAGGCCCACATACTCACGGCAAAAGAACGTTTCTGGAGGAAAGCGATGAAGATGTGGACGGACATCCACACACTGCCGGACAAGAATCCTGTTCGCAGGATCACGGCCCGCATACGACGGTTCAAGAAGCACTGCTCGCCACTGCTCGCCAATGCTCCAGATAGCAGAGGCGGCAAGGGAGGTGCCGGTGGAGCAGCTCGAGACCATCAACACGCTTACACTGTTGCCGTAGGAAGAAAGAGTCAAGGTCGTAGTTGACGAGGTGGAAACGAGAGAGACCGACGTGGCCGGCACAGTCCGCATTGCAGTCAGTAGCTCAGCGAGAAACGGCGTAGTGGGAGTAGGTGGTGTTGTCCAGAAACCCTCTGCGACTGGAGACGAGCCGGAGCGTGAGCCGTTCTCCTTCACACTTGGCCCAAGGTCGGAACAGAACCCATACAGTGGACAACTGGCAGCAATGGCATTCGCGTTGCGCAGACCGTTGTCAGGCGTCACAGGCGAGAGAGTTAAGGTGGTAACAAGTAACAAAGCGGCGGTCCTTACGCTTAAACGGCCGCACCAACAGTCCGGACAAGAGTTTATACGGTGCATCTACGACTCGGTAGAGGAGCTTCGACGAGACCACAACACTCTGACAGTTCAGTGGACGCCCACAGGCGAGGAAGACCAACTGCTCAAGCAAGCAAAGGCGCAAGCGCGAAAAGCGACCGAAGAGGGGGCCACCCCGCAGGCCCAATTCCCAACGATGAAGTCAACGACGCTCAACGTAGCACGGTCAAAATGTCTGCCGGAACGAGGGCTGCCGGAAAAGGTCGGGAGATTCCCCAAAAGGGTCGACAGGGCACTACCAGGGAAGCATACCCGCCAACTCTACAAGCTTACGTGGAGAGAAGCGACCACACTTGCGCAGCTTAGAACAGGAATGGCAAGACTGAACGGCTATCTACATCGGATCGACGCAGCGCCTTCACAGATCTGTGATTGCGGGCAGGCGGCGGAGACGGTTGAGCACTTCCTTTTCCGCTGCACAAAATGGACGACACATCGGGCAGAGATGCTACAGTGCACAGGAACACAGAGAAGCAACATATCATTCTACCTTGGAGACAAGAGCTCATCGGACGACGATAAGTGGACGCCAAACATGCAAGCGGTTCGAGCGACGATACGATTTGCGCTGGCAACAGGCCGGCTGGACGCAAGGTGATGGGAGGCGGAAATAGAGATCAACCCCCCTAACACATCAAACTCGACATAAACCTAACTACATAACGACCCGTGCCACAGACAGCAGGCACCGCTTCAGCCGCCGTAGATAGGACGCTGAACACTTGGAGAATAGGCTTCAAGCTGGCATGCTAACAATACAACTAAACCACGGGAATCCGCAGCGAGAAAGCAGATATGGAGGCGCAAGCAGGAAATGGAGACATCACTTATGGGCTTTAAGGAGACAAAGGCATAAGCTCAGCAATGTACGTGTAGTCAGCTTTAGTGGCCCTTTCGGCTTCGCCGCCGGGCGTAATAAATTGTGTGTGTGTGTATGTTCTCAGGTGCGAGTCGAAAAGCAAAACAGGGCACTGAAAGCTACTCGGACACTTATTATCATCTTTTGTTGTTGCTGTTGAGAGTCAGTTGGGTGTTTTGCGAAAGGGGCGGTATCGAGACGCGTGGCGCGGCACTAGTGGACCCACTTTCGGCGCGTCCCGGTGTGAAACATGCAGGCGGAGTCGGACACAATCAACGTCGCGTCCGACTCGGGGGAGGCCAGCGGAACGGAACGGCCACTGCGACGGACACGCAAACCGACGACAAAAGTCCGACCGAAGGAAAGGGAACAGAGAGATTGCCGACAATGAAGGCGCAGAACCGAGCGATCTGGGAGGAAATGGGGCGCGGAAGGCTACCGCCAGGGTCACGTCAGCCACCAAAGGAAGGACCAAGGCGACCGAGGACGACGACAGAACCCTGCTGCTGGACATGGGAAAGCAGATGAGGGAGCTTCACGCATCCCTCCAGGTGGTTTTCAATGCATGGAAGAAATCAGAACTGCGCAACAAGGACATCCAGGCCGAGCTTCGACAAGTCACGGACGAACTCCGGACGGCGAACGAGGAACTCGGGTCAATCAAGGACGAGTTGCAAACGGTCCGCGACGACCTGCAAGCGTTAAAGCAGCAAGTGGAAGACGATAACACGAAGACACGCGAAAAGATCGAGGCTTTTGCGACTCAGGCTTCGGCGCAAAGCGGCCCCAGTCCGTCCTACGCCGCCGTCGCCCGAATCCCCTCAACCAACCAAACCAGCGATGCACGGACCCGTACGTCCGGCGTGAACCCGACCAACGTGGCTGACACTCTGTACTGCACGATCGATACCTCACGAGTTGAAGCAGAAGATGACAACAAGCCCAACGCGGGCGCGATCAGGGCGGCAGTGGAAAAGGAGATGCGTGCGGACGGGCATGCGGGATGGCGGTGTCAGGCCGTCACCGTGAACCCAAGAAACGAGAATCTCATCAGAATCGTCTGCCGAGACGACGCGGAACACCAGATGGTCAAGCAAATCGCGGAGACGAAGATTGCCCCGGGCATGCGCGTCCGGGACGACGACCTGTATCCGATCAAGGTAGACTTTGTGCGATGGTCGGCGGTGTGGGAGGAGAAAGGAAAGTACAGAAGTGAAGCGGCAGAGGAGTTCAGCAAGGAAAACGACACCACCGTCGCCAAAATCGTATGGCTAAGCGACCAAGAAAACCCGAAACAGTACGGATCGATGGCGGTCTACTTGACCAAGGCTAGTGACGCCAGAAGGCTATTTCCACGCCGGTGGAGAGTCTGGAAATACGGGAGTGTTCAAGCCCCAGTCTCGGACACATCAGTGCTTCAAATGCAGCAGATCGTCCGACACAAGGCAGAGAAATGCGAGAACAGCCTAGTTTGTGGGCGGTGCGCTCAGGAGGGCCACCACCACAAGGAGTGCCGCGAGACAGTACTGAAGTGTGTTCCCTGCGGTGGTCCGCACGAATCCTTCAGCAAGAAGTGTCCGAAGCTCTACCCATCTCTTCATGAGTAGAAACCTTCGGATCCTTCAACTGAATGTAAGGAAACAGGATGCAGTGCATGAAAGCCTGATGAACGACGAGCAACTGCGAGACTTCACAGTCATAGCGGTTCAGGAGCCATGGGTGTGGAAGAGAGAGGGCAAGATCTTGACAGTGCCGATGCGGCATAGTAGGTGGACGAGGATGCTTCCGACGGCGTGGAGAGAGGAGGGACGATGGGGGATCAGGAGTATGCTGTGGGTGAGTAAGGAGGTTGAGGCGGAGCAAGTGCCGATACCGTCACCGGACATGACCGGAGCCATCCTTCGACTCTCGGGTCGTCGAGTGCTTGTTGTGTCGGTGTACGTTCCGGCACAAGAGCCTGAGATGCTTCGACAGGCGTGTTCCCTGTTACGGCAGGCAATCTCAGGAGCCAGAAGCGGCACGGGCGAGGTGGTGGATGTGGTCCTCATTGGAGACTTCAATCGGCATGACCAACTATGGGGAGGGGACGACGTCTCAGCGAACAGACAAGGAGAGGCGGATCCGATCATCGAACTGATGAGCGACTTCTCCCTCAGTAGTCTCCTGCCAAGAGGGACGAAGACGTGGCATAAGAACGACGCGGCAACGACGATTGACCTGTCCATCGCGTCGGAGGAGTTGGCGCGGATGATGATACGATGCGCGGTGCACGAGACGGACCATGGCTCAGGCCATCGAGCGATTGAGACAGCGTTTGAAATTGTGACGCCGAACACTGACAGCAAGGCCCGACTTCTGTTCAAGAACGCTCCATGGAAGGCGATCAATGCCAGGATTGAAACTACACTACAACGTGTTCCCTCGGGAGGTACCGTGCAGCAGCAGACGGACAGGCTCATGTCGGCAGTAGTGGAAGCAGTAGAGGCGTTGACGCCCACAGCTAAACCGTCTAGGTATGCAAAGAGGTGGTGGACGGATGACCTCACTCAGCTGCGCCGGATCCACACATTCTGGAGGAACCGAGCGAGGGCGGAGAGACGGGCCGGCCGCTGTCCGCCGGATCTTGAGGAGCGGGCACGGGCATCGGCGAAGCAGTACCACGACGCAATCCGACAACAGAAGAAGCACCACTGGCATGAGTTCCTGGCCGACGATACGAACATCTGGAAGGCAGCCAAGTATCTATGCGCCGACAAAGGTGCCTCATTCGACAAGATCCCCCAGCTTACCAGAGCAGACGGTTCAAAGACGGAAGAGACCGGGGAACAGGCGGAGGAACTGTTGACTGCGTTCTTCCCTCCGCTTCCGGATAGGATCGACGACGAGGGGCAACGTCCACAACGGCCGCCCGTGCCCTTCCCCGACATCACGTTAGAAGAGGTGGAGAGACAGTTGTTCGCATCGAAATCGTGGAAAGCACCCGGAGAGGACGGGTTGCCAGTAGCCGTGTGGAAGCAGACGTGGCCCGCAGTGAAACATCGGGTTCACGCGCTGTTCCAAGCCTCGGTGGAGGCGGGAGAACTGCCTAAGCAGTGGAGACACGCAAAGATCATCCCGCTGAAGAAACCGAACAAGGACGACTACACCATCGCGAAGGCCTGGCGACCGATCTCGCTGTTGTCGACACTGGGGAATGTGCTTGAGTCGGTGATGGCCGAGAGGATATCGCATGCTGTCGAGACATACGGGCTCCTGCCTACAAGCCACTTCGGGGCTCGGAAGCAGCGATCGGCAGAGCAGGCTCTGGTTCTGCTCCAAGAGTACATCTACAGAGCATGGAGGAAGAGAAAGGTCCTCAGTCTGGTCAGCTTCGACGTCAAAGGCGCAAATAATGGGGTGTATAAGGAGAGACTGCTTCAGAGACTCGAGGCGAGAGGGATCCCGGAAAAGCTGGTGGCGTGGGTGGATGCGTTCTGCTCGCACCGGACAGCAAGCATTCAGGTCAACGGCCAGGACTCGGAGGTCCGCCCCCTGCCTCAAGCTGGGCTACCTCAGGGTTCACCTCTGTCGCCTATTCTGTTCCTCTTCTTCAACGCCGACTTGGTCCAGCACCAAATCAACGAAAATGGAGGTGCACTAGCATTCGTAGACGACTATACGGCATGGGTCACCGGACCGTCACGAGAGGCGAACCGACAGGGGGTCCAGGACATCATTGACCGAGCCCTCGACTGGGAACGACGAAGCGGGGCGACATTTGAAACAGACAAGACGGCCATTATACACTTTACACGGAACTGGCGCCAGCCAGAGGACTGGTCCCCTTTCAGTATCAAGGGGGACATCGTCCGGCCCAAAGACCAGGTAAAGATTCTAGGCGTGATCATGGACACCAAGCTCCGCTTCAAGCAACACGTGGCAGAAGCGGCATCGAAGGGCCTCGAAGCCGTGCTGGAGCTCAGACGACTCAAGGGCTTGTCACCGTCAACGGCGAGACAGCTCTTCGTGGCGGCGGTGGCACCCAAAATGGACTACGCATCGATCGTCTGGAAACACACGTGTAACGCAGCCCAGATGAAGGTCATCAACAGGGTGCAGAGGATTGGGGCTCAAGCAGTTGTGGGAACCTTCAACTCGGTGGCTACAGCGGTTGCCGAAGCAGAAGCAAGCATACAGTCAGCCCAGGAACGATTCGAAAGGAAAGCGATCAAATTCTGGGTGCGTCTCCGGACATTACCGAACAATCATCCCCTGCGACATATCAGAGTCAATACTTTCAAGAGGCACATCTCGCCTTTCCAGACCATGGCCGCGGCCTACCGTGACTTGCCCCTGGACAGACTGGAGACCATCAACGCGTTTTCGCTGTCACCATGGGAAAACCGAGTGCAGACGGTGGCTGAAGACGATGGAGACAAGGCAAGCGCAGCGACTAAGACAGGCTGGGCCGCAAAGGTCGCGACAGCTAGTTCGGCAAGAAATGGAGTCGTGGGCTTCGGGAGAGCACTGCATCTCCCTAGGTCACACACGGGAGGCGGCTTTACGACAACGGAGTCATGCACAGTCGGTCTCAGGACGGAGCAGAACCCGTTCACGGCAGAGCTTCAGGCGATGGCGACGGCGTTAGAGTCCCTCTCGGAGAGGATCCGTCACCTTGTCATATACTTGTTTGCCAGCAGCAAAGCCGCCGTGCTAGCAGTAAGCAGACCCCGACAGCAATCAGGCCAGCAAGAGATCCGTCGCATCTACGAGGCTATCAATGTTCTTGAAAACAGAGGCAACAGAGTATCGCTTTTCTGGCTTCCGGCTGGAGTAGAGTCGAAGGTCATCAAAGAGGCCAAGGCAGCGGCCAAGGAGAGTAATACCCGACAAGGAAAAACACCGAAGAGGAAGCCAGCCAGGGCTTACTCAACCACGCTTAGGAATGTGGTACAGAGGGTACAGGAGACGAAACCCGGAATACCAGAGTGGGTAGGAAGCTTCTCAAAGAGAGTTGATACAGCGCTACCAAGAAAACACACGGCAACTATATGACTCATTTTCATGGAAAGAGGCCAGCATCCTGGCTCAACTACGGATGGGGATGGCCAGGCTCAACTGGTACCTGCACCAGATCAGGGCGGCCGCCTCGGATCAATGTACATGCGGACAAGCAACAGAGACGGTCGAGCATTTTCTCTTCCGTTGCACCCAATGGACAGCACAACGCGCACCGATGATCCGACGAACTGATACGCATAGAGGTAACCTGTCATTTTACTTAGGCGGAAAGGCCGCATCAGACCCTGACGACTGGTCACCATGCATGGACGTCGTAAGAGAGACAGTGAAGTTTGCCATGGCAACAGGACGACTCGATATGCAAATCAACCAAACATAGGACAGGAACAGCACAACATCACATCACTAACATTAACCACCGACTAACCCCATACGCACCCTCGTGCCACCGACAGCAGGGCTCGCTTCAGCCGCCGAAGATAGGGACCTGAACACTTGGAGGAAGTGCTCCAAGATGGCCTGCTACTAACCTCACGAGAAAGTGCAATCATCGGAAGGCGTAATCAAAGATGACGCAGACGGAAATGGATTTCATACACGGGGCTTATTTTGAGACTAGGGTAAAAACTCAACAAGGGAAGCAGGTAAGATACATAGACGTTAGAGCCCTTTATGGCTTAGCCAGGGCGTAATAAACTCAGTCAGTCAGTCAATCAGTATATTAGCAAGAGATTGCCTGCAGCAAAGATATCCCATCGAGTGCGGAAAAACGTCAAAAAGAAAGGACCCACCTTGGACCCACTCTTACTCCGCACTTCCGAGACGCTACGTCATTTACCCTTGTGCTTTTTAACCTGCTGTCACCACCAGAACTATCATTTCAACCAGTGTCGCGATGTCTTCTAGTGATTCTGATGCTTCCGGCGCCTCCGCGGCCACCGATACCTCCGTACGGAGCTGTATTTCTGTTGAGATCCTTCCGGAAGACCTCGAAGTCGGCTGTACTCCCGACTGTACGCCGGAGCGGTGCGATAACAGCACAGTCCGGCCCCACGAGCCTCCGGCCGAGCCTGGACGGCCTCTTCTACGAGGTATTTTGAATGATTTGCAGCTACTCAGTGAGAGAACTAAGCCACTGATAAGTCTTCCAAAGCCCGCCTTCAACCACCTGCTTTCCCTTCGAAGTCACCAGCTCCCTGAGCCAGGCAGCTTCCACGGATGTGTCATGGTGGAGGCTCTTCATGGCAGTGACTATAGCCCAGTGCAGTATCGGCGGGACGCTCGCATCCAGACACTGACCTCCCTCCACGTAGGAGCGAATGCAGCGACAAGTTTCCAACGCTGCACGTCGTTCCTGTGAAGCATAATACTCCGTCAGGGATTTGGCACCGTTCTGTGGGCCATGCAGTGCCTCGCAAGGCAGTGAGGCAAGTGTATGCATTAGCGTCAGGAGGGCGAGGTCGAACAGTACCAGCTCAACTACCATTTTGCGGCTCAGAACGTCCCCACTGATCAGGGATGTTGCAGAGTCACTTCCTGGTGAGTTACTCGTCGATATGACACCGGAAAAGATTGTGCAAGTTCCAGATGCTCCCCTCGCCGTTTCGGCATTCCATCTTTTTCTCCAGTTGTAGAGCTGAGCGTAGAGAGCACAACCATGGTCTTCGACTTCGCGCACCTGCTGCGTGGCTGTTGCAGCATCAAGGTCCCAAGTCGCTAATATACCCTCTCGCTTCTCCAAAAGGACCGTGCAGTCTGCCAGAACATCGTACAAGTCCTGTTCCTGCAAGTCTTTTGGCGAAGCGCCAACTCTCATGGCACTCTTCCACTCTGGTCTTGCGAGTATGCAAGGTTTCCTGAGTAGCATGGATGCGAATAGCACCATGTAACGCACGCCGATGCGAAATCCATAAGACTTACGGGGCCAGAAAGTCCCCGGATCTTGGAGATCTAGGAGTTTCTGCAGTCCCATCATATGGTTCAGGTAGTTGTTCTTGCCGCTCGGCACCAGACACTCGGAAATGGCCAAGGTGGCGACGGCGACGATGATCTCGTCACTGGCGTATTGTAATGGGTCTGACAATGCTTCGTTGAGCCGCTTCAAGGCCAAGCCGTACATGGCGTAGCCGCGGCGGGCGATGTCGACTTGTCTGTGCTGCTCGCCAAACAGAATAGTGGCAAAGCTTAGCAGAGCCTGGTGCGATACTGGACGGTTGGCCACGGTACTTCCGCACCGTAAGATGCCGAGGGGCTCAATATCTTCAATGACTGATACAATGAAGCCACCGCGTAGCAGATGACTCCGAGTGTAACAGATGAAGACATCAGGTCCAATGTCCCAGAGAGGTCTTTGGTGAAGCGGCAGCGAATCGGCAAGTTTGGAAACGCTCCCACCGCCGACAGTGGCTGAGCCTGTCCGTTGGACAACTTGAAGGTGTTCGGAAGAGGCCCAAACTTTCGCGTGGATGAACGTGGTGGCTCTCGGGCCATCGCATTGGAAATTCCATCTTTGACACCGTTGGCAGATGGGCCGAGTTTCGTCTTCAATGCCACTTGCTTAGAAAGCGTTCTGCTCCTCGGTACCGGAACACTTACCACACTTGACGCGTCTTTTGCGGCAGATTGAGCAACCCTTTGACCGTCCGCCTACGTTCACCATGGGTCCTGGTGGCCTGCCTCGGTGTCGGCAGTCCGGCTGTGATAGCTGAGGAGGCAGTTTAGCTTGGTAACGCCCTGAGATCGTGAACAGCTAACCTTAAAAGCGAGTCCGTATCAGACCAACCTGTTTCCCATGCAATGAGTAGGCCCGATTGATTTGGCTTGGTACACGGGGTCTTTCAGAGATAGGTAGCCTTGTAGGTGTCGAAGAGACCTTTCACGACAGGTAGCAGTCAAGATACATGCTCGCTTACGACCACCCCGGCCTTTATCCGACAACCAACCAATTGTTGCTGGGCGGCTTGTGGGAAAGGATGTGCACGCACAGGCACCCACGTCCACTTAAGTTGAGGTATTTCGCAAGAGCCAATCATCATACCTCTGCTTATCTGGAGTAGATATCGTGATGCGGTCTGGATTGTGCTGCTCCAATTTGGAAAAGTGGTAGCTTGATCTCATGTCGGGCTGATACTCTCGCAGTCCGTTCACCACATCGGACAGGGGCTTTAAGCGCGATGTTTCTCATAAGGCGTATTATTATCACGACCTTGAGAGGTCATTGTCGAGAAGAGAATGCAAAAGCCATCCGAGTTCATTTCTTACGTATCAAAAATTTGTCGGCCGTCAAATTTCAAAGCCAGCGTTTGAACCAAGCAAGCACCTGAGCCTCCACACCCTCCAGAGCTGCTCTCTCCAGTGGGTCGTCGGGATTGCCTCGCACACCGAAGCCGTGACGGCCAGGCGCGTAAACCTTGTGCTCCGTCTCGGCGACGATCTCCCCGGCCATGGCTGCCTGTGCATGAATCTCCTCCACCTTGACCTTCTGCTCGAAGCTCACCATTGTATCCTCGACCCCCCAGCCGTAGCTTGTAGGGACTTTCGTCTCCTCGACGTCATCTGGAAGCACCAGGTTGCTCGGGTGCAATGCCACCACCGCATCGACCAGTGGGACCTCTGCGTCGTCAATCTCAACGGCATGGGCTTTCATCCCAGTCCGGATGGCGTACTTGCCGCCCCAGCAGAACCCGACCATGCCGATCTTCTGGGTCGTCGGAGTGCTGCGCCTCAGCTTCTGAAGGAAGTCGATGCACACCTTCTCTGTCGGACCTTGCCTGTGCCTGGTCATCCACGGAGGAATGAAGGCGTACTGGCGAGAAGGCCTAGATACTTCGAGAAAGTCGACTGATTTGCCGCGTCGACGGGGATGAGCACTTCGGCCATCGCGAGGTGGACCGGGTCGCCCTCGAAGAAGTCTGGCAGGTATACCAGATACTCCCCGCTGCGGGCGTAAGCGTCGGCGATTAGCTTGTTATTGGGCAGTGCCAGGCCGAAGACATCGGAGTACACGACGATGATGGCACGCGGGTTGGTTCGGTTGCCGACGACGTAGGTGTTGAGGCCATGGATCAGCTCCTCTGTCCCTTGGGGCTGGCCCTTGTGGATAGACCCCTGTGGAAGACGTGTTTAGCTGAGGTCGCGAGTAGCAACACCTTGCAGTGATTGTTGGAAACACACCTTAATGCACTCGTTACATGTGGACGCCATGGCTGGACTAAAGGTGGCTTGTGCTGCAAATGAACTTGGGAAGACTTGGTGTGGAGTGCAGGTGGTGAGGAAGAGGTTCGACACCTCAGGGTTGCGCAGCGAGCTCTTTATGCATGATCGTTCGAGCCGAAATGCTGTGAACAGAACGGTCACTCTTTTGCAGCTTCTGGCACCGAACCGCGGAGTTGGATGGGTGCTTCTCGGCGGTTGGTTCCCGGGGTGCTGCACTTCACACCACCGAGGATGAGCAGGCATCTTTACTTTGGCTCAACGGCCTGCATTGCAGTGGGCTTGCCAAACGGGCTGATGGGCTACTAGGGGTTGACAGGGATACTCGTGCAATGCACCATACCTGTCCTAGCGCGGGAGCTTCATCACATCAGGGCGTCTCCCAGAGCACCTTGACCTCGCAGAGGGCCGCCATGCGCGGTCTAGACCTTGGAAATCTTTTCAATTAACTCATCGACCAATTGAGCCTAGCTGGGCATCTACCACGAGCTGCCACCGTGAGGACGGTTTCTTCAAATGGAATGGGGCTCAACATGTTGTGTTTTAAAGGGTAGTGTAGTTGTAGGCCTTCCCAACACTGCAAATTGCACCCAATTGAGCAAAGCCGACTACAGATTAATCAATGCGAGCCTTGCCCCGCCAGTGTAGACCTGAGTGTAAAATTGTTCGAATCCCCCAGTCACCGAGATGATCAGTGTCCGTCCCACAGCATCTTTGGCCCAAATGGCGGCGGTTGGGGCCAGAAGAGTCGTACTGCCCGGTCCGCCGACGATCGTCTTCGGCTTGGAGCCGTACGCATCCCTCCTGACGAGACCCAGTGCGTTATTGCCCTGCTCTGCAACGTAGAGATCCCCAGTTACATCATCGACGATGAAGTCGTCGACAATCGTCTCAAAAGCAACGATCTCCGAGGTGCCTTCCAATCGAGACTCCTCCCCAGTGGCTTTGATTCTGGCCACTATCTGCTGGTTCGTGTTGCTGAAGTAAAAGAAGCCTTGCGAAAGCTTGACACCGTTGACACCAAAGAGAACACCTGCGGTCGAATTCGGTTTCAGAAGAGGATCGTCGAAGTAGATGGTGAGCTCGAGTGTTTCGGTGTTGAAACGGTACACAAAGCCGCCTCTGTTGTCTGCGATAAGCACATATGGAGTGTTGGGCACGGCGATCATGCCGTTGGGTTGAGAGATGTCCCCTAGAGGAGCAAGTTCCTTGACGATCGGTTTGCCGCACTCGCTGAATGACAAGCGGTGGATCGCGTACGACCCGGGCACGGGAGTGAATGATTGGAATGAGAAATTGCCGGTGAGAACAAAATAGACGTCGGTTTCTGACGATGCAGCTATGCCGCAGGCGCCGCTTGTGTTTGTAAAGGTGTGCAGCAGCTTGGGTGTCGAGTATTGAGAAACGTCAACTTCGTAGAGGTAGGGGAACGTATAGACGGTGGCCAGGGCAGATCCGGAGGGCCGCAGCGCGAGGTTTTCGACCTCGGAACCCAAGGGGAAGTCCTGGGTAATTTCAACTGAAAGACTCAACACAGCAGGGAAGAGAAGGGCCGCAGGCCACAGTCTGAAGATGCTTGGAAACATTTTGAAAGGCTTTGAATACCTTGAGAAGGAATGGATTGGTATTTTTTCGTCCTCCAGGTTAAATGCCTCGTCCTTATAGATGTCTTCCATTTACCAGCTCTCTCGTCCACTTCACGCCGCTACTAGGCTACCAGTCTGACCAGGTAAGCTGGGCATCGGTTATGCACTGGTGAGGCGTGTTTTCCTACCTGCCTAATAATATCACGCAGTGAATCTCTCGTCTCTGGGATCTATAGGCAAGGAATCTCGACATGCAGATCATTCCAGAAGGACTAGCGCCGGGGACCCAAGCCCTGTGTCGACTAACCCGTTAAAGTACATTGCGCGAGTAACCCTGTTATCCATCTCTGTGGGTGCCCGCCAATCTCAGCGAGATCATCTCAAGAGGAGCATGATCCCATTAGGTCAAGTGAGTCTTGGCGACAGGTGCCTTGTTCCATGTGGTATGCGTTGTCCGATAAGCACACACCTAAGTTCGCTCGCTCATAGTTTGGCGCCATGATCGCAGAGCGGAAAAGCGCGCTAGTCCCAGACCATTTAGCCAGTGTGACAGGTTGTATTGGATGAAGTAGTGAAACAGGTCTTTCTAGTATGTTGGTCTTGTGCGAATTGCAACTAATGATTCGTATTGTGTAACGTACATGATGAGCGAGTGAGACAGACAAGCGAGTCAGACACTTCCTTATCGTACCTTAAAGGTCAGTTTTTGTACCATACATTAAAAATCGACTATCCCATCGGGTGCGGATGGACAGCACTTTCGCCAAGACCACGAAATACCCACTTTTCCCCACTCTTTCCCCGCGTTGAAAGGGGTACTTGACAATACGTCACTTATCCCTATGTTCATCTGCCTATTAAGTCAAGTCACCCACTTCTGGGCACCCCACCCATGTGGGCACCCCAAAAATCCCTCAACACCATGACCAGCCTCCCACTTCAAATTATCACAGCATTTTCAACCCTTATCCAAATCACTTTATTTTTTGTAGATACCTTCTTTTATACCCTATGGGTCAGTATACTGAGTATGAGGTTAACAAGGCTCTTAGGGATATCGCCAACGGCGTCCCTATCCAGGCAGCATCTAGGAAATAGGGCATACCTCGGTCAACACTTCAGAATCGCCTCAAAGGTATCCAACCTAGAGATATCGCATTTGCTGACCTCCAGCGGCTCTCTGTTAGTCAGGAGGCTAAGCTGGCCAATTGGGTACAGATACAGGCTGACCTTGGGCTTGCGCCAACGCATCAGCAAGTCAAGGTCTTTGCCCAGCGTATCCTCTATGCCATGGGAGATACCCAGCCTCTAGGGAAGAGATAGGTAGATGCCTTTGTACGAAGAAACCCATCTATCAAGGTCCAGAGAAGTCGATCTATTGATTCTAGACGCGTTAATAAGGCATCTACTGAGGTTATCAGGGACTAGTTCAAACATCTCGCAATCCCATCAATATTAGCCATCCAGCCAGCCAACAGATACAACATGGATGAGACAGGTATCCTTGAGGGTCAAGGAGCAAATGGGCTAGTGCTGGGCAGGGCAGAGACTAAGTCTATACGGAAAAAGCAGCCTGGATCGCGAGCCTGGGTATCTATTATCGAGTGTATCTCAGCTAAGGGCCAGGCACTGCATCCTCTTGTGATATATAAGGGCAAAACAGTCCAGCAGCAGTGGTTTCCTCTAGATCTTGGCCCGTACGATAGATGAGAGTTTACAGCAACAAAGAATGGATGAACAACTGATAAGACTGCTGTTAAGTGGCTGCTAAAGGTCTTTTTGCCGCAGACTGCCCCCTCCCAGCCTGATTAGGCCAGACTGCTAGTCCTAGATAAGCATAGGAGCTATACAACAACAGAATTTATGTAGCAATGCTATATTAATAACGTCTATCTGTTATTCTTGCCGCCACATACCTCCCATGTCCTTCAGCCACTAGATCAGTCAGTCTTTAGCCCTGTTAAGGCAGCCTATTGCAACAGGCTCTAGCTTAACCTTAACCAATAGAACAATTCAACTATGTAACAGGCTTTGCCTTGGCCGAACGTCCGGCGACCCCCCGGCGATCACCCCGGCATTCTGCCCGGCGTGACCGCCCGATAGCTTAACTACCTACGTGGCGCCCCACTCGATAGTTCTCTTCCTTTTCCTTCCTCTCCTTAGCTTTAGATAAAAACTCAATTGAGCTACCTACCTGTCGAACCAAACTCTAGGCCTAGCCCTTCACATATCTAAAGCTCCGTCCTATGACCTGGTCAGTCTTCGCTGGCGAATTAGCGATGGAGGACCAAAGTGGTAGTGGTGGCCAGCGGGCGTCTCTAGAGGCGCTGATACAGGAAGCCATGGCACCACTTCACGCACGGATCGCCGAGCTTACAGCAGAGCTCGAACGGCGAAGCGGTGGCGAAACGCCACCTAGCAGCTTCGCCGGGAGATCCGGAACGGGGCCGTTATCTCCGCAAGGAAATGCCCCGGAAGCCACGGCGACCGCCCACCGAGCAGTGGGCGGGGAGCTGCCGAGGCGGAAGCCACTCACGAACCCACCGAAGTTCTCGGGTAAGAGGCGTGAGTACCCTGCTTGGGCACAGCAGATGAGGGACGAGATCGAGTACGATCGTGCGTTCTACCAAAGTGGCGCGGAAGTCTGGTATCTCATCAACTCGTGCCTGGACGTCAACCCACAACAGGTTGTGGCTACGTTCTACGCCCTAGGGGGGGCGGGAGGTCGGCGAGACCCTAGCGACTTTATGGCGTACCTCGACCGAACCTATAAGGACCCCAACATTCAGCCCCGAGCTGCTTCTCTAATCCATACGATGCGACAGAAAGATAACGAGTCTCTAATGACCTTTCTCCCGAAGTTCGAGCGAACCCTCGCCGACGCAGGCGGCGCCGCCTGGCCCGACGCCGTACAGATCAACCTACTTGAACAGTCCCTTTCGCCCCGTCTTCGGGACTACCTCATCACCGTGTCGCTACCAGACACCTACCCTGAGTGGCTATCTCGCGTACAGGAGGTAGCCTGGAAGCTCGAACGAACCCAGACCGGCCCCCGATCACGTCACGAGAAGGCGCCAACTCCCCGTTGGGACGCCGATGGCGATATCAAGATGACTGGAGCCGTCAAGGTTAGAGCGACTACTAAGCCTACGACTGAAGCTAGTAGTAGCTCGAGCGACGAGGATACTCGTCGATGCTACGCATGTAATAAGAAGGGGCATATTAGGAGGAACTGCCCGAGGGGGTAGAAAGAAGACTAAGAAGACTAAGATGTCTGTCGCTAAAGTCAGAAAGGATGGAGAGACGGTCGAGCGAAGCTCTAGCGAAAGCTCGTCTACCGAGTACCACACCGACGACGCGTCGGGAAAAGAATAGCTCTGGTGCGAAAGCGGGCACCAGAGGCAACTAGGGAAGAGATAAAAGGGTGGCAAGAGGCCAAGAAACACCAAAGCAGCTCATCAGCAGTCATAAACGTCCGGGTAAATAAAGGATTCGTTACCCAAGCACTTGTCGACTCTGGATGTGATACCTATGCAATGGTGGACGCCAAATTCGCCCGACGTCTTCGCCTACCGTACGTCGACCGTTCGCCGAGGACATTTAGCGGATTCACCAGCCAAGTAGGGGGAGTTCCAGCCCCGGGCGTGGTAGTATTCACCTTGGAATTAAGTGGCTACGTACAGAAGATTTACGCCTACGTAGTCAAGGGCCTGGACCAGGATGTCTTTCTAGGTAACCCCTGGTTTAAGGCGAATCGCATCATTTATAACCCGGCGAAGGAACGACTATTCCATGGGAAAGGGGGAGTGACTATCTACATGGCTGGACAGGAGGAACCCGAGAGGGTTAGGGAAATTCGGTCTGGAAGATTCCTAGAGGCCGCCGGGTTCAGGGCGATCTGCCGGCGAATAGCCCGGGGACACCGGGTAATCGAGCACATCCGAGCTATTAGCATCGCTGATATCGACCGGGCGCTCCAGCCCAAGAAGAAGGTAAACCCTGCCGACTGGGTCCCTAAAGACGTCTTAGAGGAATTCGGAGCACTCTTCGACCCCCAGAAAGCGTACCCGTTACCACCCCATCGGCCAGGCATGGACCACGAAATCCCTATCGAACAGGGACCAGACGGTCGTGAATCGCCACTGCCTTGGGGTCCGTTATACAGCATGTCGCGAGAGGAGCTCCTAGTGCTTAAGAAGACGCTCCAGGACCTCCTGGATAAGGGGTTTATCAGAGCAAGCAGCTCCTCCGCCTCAGCACCAGTCTTGTTTGTACGGAAGCCAGGTGGGGGAATACGGTTCTGTGTAGACTACCGGGCCTTGAACGCCATTACGAAGAAGGATTGCTACCCTCTCCCCTTGATCTCGGAGACCCTTCGCCGGGTCAGCGCCGCTAAATGGTACACCAAACTCGACGTGGTGGCTGCCTTCCACAAGCTACGAATAAAGGAAGGAGACGAGCCCAAGACAGCGTTCCGAACTCGGTATGGACTATTCGAGTGGCTGGTCTGCCCCTTCGGCCTCACAGGCGCACCCGCAACCTTCCAACGCTACGTCAACAGTACCCTACAGGAGTTCCTTGACGATTTCGTTACTGCTTATATCGACGACGTCTTGGTATATACTAGCGGCTCGAAAGAGGAACATAAAGAGAAGGTTCGCCGTGTACTCGCCGCCCTTTCGGCAGCGGGTCTGAACCTCGACCCTACCAAATGCGAGTTCTCAGTCAAGACCTTCAAGTACGTTGGCTTTATGGTTACTGCTGGACAGGGAATCTCATGTGACCCTGAGGAGTTGAGAGCTATTGCGGAATGGCAGGCCCCGGAGACTGTGAAAGGGGTGAGGAGTTTCCTGGGATTCGCTAACTACTACCGAGTATTTATACCGAACTTCGCTGAGATTGTCCGTCCACTCACTGAACTTACGAAGAAGACCGCTGTATTCCACTGGGGAAGGCCATAGGAGGAGGCTTTCCAACAACTAAAGTCGATGTTCAGCAAAGCCCCGATACTACGACAGTTCGATCCTGAAGGGAAGACTTCTGTTGAGGCCGACTGCTCCGGGTATGCCCTGGGGGGCGTACTGACCCAAGAAGATTCGTCCGGGAGACGCCAGGCTGTCGCCTACCACTCGCAGAAGTTGACCCCCGCTGAATACAATTACCCTATTCACGACAAGGAGTTATTAGCTATACTTAGCTGCTTACGTGCCTGGAGGGCTGAACTACGGAGTGTAGGCTCGTTCAAGGTCCTGACAGACCATAAGAGCTTAGAGTACTTCATGAAGAAGCAGAAGTTAACAGAACGGCAGAGTAGGTGGGCTGAGGAACTTGCCCAGTACGAATTCTACTTGGAATACCGACCCGGGCGAGAGGCTGTAGTCCCGGACGCGTTATCCCGCCGAGAACAGGATGCACCGAAAGGATGGGAGGATGAGAGAGAGCTAGGTCGGGTGGTCCAAGTTATCCCGACCTCTGCCCTCGGGAGCGGCGAAAGCATGGCGAACAGGCCCCGAGTAGCTCGGGCTACCCAGGACCCTCCACCGCGTATGGTCGTCTTTGAAGAACACCCTGAGCTCCAGGAGCTCTGGGACAAGACGCTAGCACAAGATGATACCTATTTACAAGCTTTCCAAGCTGTCGCCCACCGGGAGAGAGCCTTTCCCCCTTCACTGGGTCTGAAGGTACAGATTGGGGAATGCTCTATAGACACTACGAACCGACTCCTATTCCGCGACCGCATATGGGTGCCAGGCGGGCGAGACCCTCGTTCGCCACATCGTTGGCGCCATTACCGAAGGCGCTCAGGCAGAACGCGACAGTGGTGATGGCGAGGATCCACCAGTATTGCGGCAGAGCTGGTGACATACTGGCAGACACAGATTTTGGTGTGCGTGCTACTGCGGGGCAGACTGAATGAAGAGAGTAACTCAAAGGGGAGAGCGGGAAGAAGTTGATAGTGAAACATGTCTAGAACGGACAAAAAGTCGGGATGCCATCGAGGCTTATGTAGGAGTGCTCCCGTCTCTACCAACATATTCCGCAGCATGGCAAATTTGTTGGTAGGCGTACAAACAAGAAAATTCCTCGGTAGTCCACCGAGAACGGTCAGATCGCCGGACAGTTCGAAAGGGCGCGGCCAGAGCCAATTACGGGTATTGGTCGAACTGCGATCTGGCAGAGGAGCATCTGCTTGGGACAGATACAATTCAAGGGACGCTCAAGCTGGGTAGAAGAGCACGTGGTGGAAGTAGATTCTTTCACTGGAATGGATTGGATAGTTCGCGGGAGGCTAATTCAATGGTGTCATCGAGACCCCGCCCGCCCAGAACGAAGGACGTGGCGGTTGGGGTTAGCCTCTCCTCTTTCCTTCAAATTCAGGACACATCCTCTTCAAGCGGCGAGATTACTAGCATCAACACTCCGCCCTCGTGCTCATGTCTTCAACTATTCTGCGTCGGCGACCGTCATTCTCCCTTATGGCATTGCGGATGAGCAGAATTTACGCACACAGCAAGTCGGAATCCTCCCGATCCCTCCATGATTAAACGGAACGAGAACCTAGGCTCTGCAACCTCGCGGAACTGGCCAGTGGCGAGGGGGGGGGGGGGGACGACATGGGACAGGAGATTGTCAGCCCAGCAACGAAGTAGAGGCTTCCAGCGGCCTTGGCTTCCAGCGGCCTAGGCATCGTCTCTCGGCTTCCACCCCCACGCAAAATTTAGTCACCAAGACGAGCACGAATCCCGGCCAGAAGTTCTCTAGCGCCTGAACCATTCGCCTCTGCACCTTGTTTGACATTGAAACATGGAAGTAAACTTGCCTCTCAGCGTTACCAGTGAAATTTCTGACAAATCGAATGATGCACCAGTATTCAAGATCTTGGAGGTACAGCGTGTCACCCACAAAGAAGCGGAAAGGTACTGGCGGAATCGTCTAACTCCAGCCTTGATCGACTAGCAGCACTGCTCGCCCAGAACTGTTGTGCGAGTAAGATTTCCACTACATGCCTGGTTTCCACAGGTCCTTCGGTCACGGCAACACGAGAGCCCTGCTCTAAAGCAGCTATTGTCGAATATTCTATCATCTATATCACATGGCTACACGACCGGATGGAACAAGGAACCGGCTGGTCATAGCCGGTACGCAAAGACGGCCGCGTAGCGAGCCTGTGGCCATGTCACTTGGATGGAGATTGTGGTTGTGCAACTTGTCGAATACAGAAGCTGTGTATATGATACCCTGAAGCCTTGTCAATCTCAAATCCTTCCAATGCTCCCCCGAGGACGAAGCATGCGGTCGTTCGGATGTGCAGCTGATTTTCTGGCTGCCACTCAGGTACCCATCTAGGCAAAATTCAGTGATGGGATGTCGTCCCGTATCCTCGATGTCCCTGCGCGAGGGAGTGACATCCCACCCTGATGCGATTGGCTCAGCACGCAACCACACTAAAATCAGCCAACGCCCGCTAGTCTGCATTTGTGGCTGGCCGGGAGGGGTCTACGTGGAAAGTAGCCGGTGTCCAATCAGGATTGGGATTCGACCCAAGGGCTGTCTCTACTGCACGCATCCTTGGGCCCGGTCCAATGAGCTTTTAGCAGTGACACACTCCTTTCACGTCACACCTCCGGTACCCGTCCTCGTTGGGAGTTCCTTCTCGAGGCGAGATGAGCTCGCGGTCAGTCACCTTTGGGGGCATTTAGCTCACTTCCTCAGATTATTCTGTAAGCCTACTAATACAAATCCTGCCGTGCGGAACACATTCATGAAACCTTCAACGCCCTTGATCTCTTCGACACCCTGCCATGGGAGATACACAGTCTTGGACCACTCGCATGGACCGAGGTCCTGTCCACATGGAGCTCAATTTCGGCATTGAGGGTGCCTCTCCGTTCAATTCGGGCCCGCAAAGTGTCTGCTTTGTGCGACCGGGCGACAAGTTGAAGGGGATCTGCCGTATCTCGACGGTGCTCCCCTTGCATGATAACTGGTTTGAGGCTTCACTACAGGGTAAAATCTGTTTTCATGTTTACAATACCATTAAGATTCAGGGATATGACATCGAACATTCGAGGCTTGTACTAATTAATTCCACATACAGGCCTAGAGTCGGTTTTAGCCCACAGCGTGAGCATATCGCCACAGCAGAGCCATCGAGAAGAGTTCAGCGCCGACAGAGTTGAGTCCGAAACCGCTCAAAGGACTGGCGTGTTTTATTATCTAACCTGCTAACATGACTTGCTAGTTCCTATTTCTCAGACACTGCTTTAAGCTTGACGGTGACTGTACCGTGGAAGATAATCGAAAGGTTCATGTCGTTCCGTTCTTGTTCGTCATCCCACCCGGCGTCGATCGGACCAGCGACCGAGCCGAGAACACATGCAAGTCGCTGCCGCCATCCTTCAGGATCAAAAAAACAAACTTCAGTACCTGGAACCCAATCCCTTCTCCCGACGCGTCTATTATGTACGTTTTAAGGGTTTCTGTGACGTACTTTCCTTCCGCAGATGCCACGTCAAACTTTGCAAAATCTGCAGAGATCATTCAACCTATCATTTGTCTTCCATATATCGAAATCCAACCCCCGATCGAGACCAAGTGTTTTCCCGACGAGTACGTCCTTTCGGCAAAACAAGATCTCTGGAGATCTTTCCTCGGGCGCAAGCTGGGGCACATCACGATTTCGACACTGGAGCCTAGACCGCTTGCTTATGACTCTGGACAGCTGTCCGTCACCGAATGCACGTTTCGCATAACCGTCGAGAGCAACCTGGCCAGCTTCCAGTGTCTCCGTGCTGCGTCTCTTGAAGTAGACCCCGTGCTTCAGATCAGGTCCTACTACAGCGGGACGAGGTTGGTAGGGACTCCGCACAAAGACTCTGTGCACGAGAGCGGGCCCATCCGGCTTTATAGCGACGTTGTGGGCCTGCCCAAGCATAAGGTCTCCTGCTTGGAATGGAAACCAGGAGCCGAACAAGTTGAATGGCAGAGATACTCAGATGCCGAGACAGAGTTTTCCGGTGAAACCGCTGGAAAGAACACGACTATCCCATCTATTTTTGGGAACGACGGGCCAGGCCGACAAACCAGTTCTCAGAATTCTGTCACCGAGAAAGATGCTGTCGCCTGGCACGCCGTTGTCAAAGTCCACATCAAACCACCTTTTCGCTTACAACCGAGCTTCTGCAGCGAGCATGTGGCGTCATCGTATTCCATCATCAGCAAAGTATCATTCGGCGGAGTTTATACAAAGCCGTCCTACCTCGTGTCCCCGCTCCAGGTCGCATACCCATACACCGTTCGGCCGATTTCAGGGATCCCGGACACCGACTGCTCAGGCCCTTCACAACCACTGTCACATGACGGTGGCATCTGCTGTTCTTCTGTCGCCGCAGATGTAGAAAGTCACAATGTGCGTCCATGACCGTACTTTGTTCTGGATACAGGAGCTGATAAACCCCAAAGCAGGCTCCGCCCCCCTACACCGAGCGCTGACAGACTGACGGGCTGAGGTACCGACGACGCCTCTGTCAAAACATCCCTGATTTGCCAGACTTTTCCCGAATTCTGTATACTCCGCAGCGTCCCTCATATCGTACCTGTTATGCGCGGATGTTCCCCTGCAGGTTGCAGCTCGACCAATACCTGACCTTACCTCAGGCCGCACCCTTTTCAGCTGCCCAGGGATCTGACCGTTTTCGGTGGACGAGCAGAGACCTTCATTCTTCGACGCCATCCATTCAATCGGCTTTGCCACGGTACGATCGGCCGTGTGACTGACCCGTTCATGGTAGTAGGCGGCAGCGTACAGTAGGCAAAGACAACTATCCCATCAAGTGCCAAAAAACCTGACAGAACCTAGGATACCCTCGCTTTAGTAAAACCGACCCGATACATTCATTACTCGCCAAACGGCATAGTCGGGCCAGGATTGCCCTACAAGGGATAGATACTACTCGTTTATATAGATCTCCTGCAGGCCCAGCAGATCTGTCAGGCGACAGCTTGGCAGCCAGCAATAACATGCATATTGGTCTATTCCTACTAAGCGAGTGAGGTGATGTTGTTGTTGTTGTTGTTGTTGTTGTTGTTGACACATGTCTAACTTAAAACAAGAAACAGAACAAGGTTTCAAAGCCATAATACCTATATCCCTTATTGCAATAGGGAATCGAGCATAGGTTGAATGCATGACTCGGATATGCAATGTCAAGGTCTGACAAGATCACTCTAAGCAGTACAACCACACTAATCCCCATTCATTATGCCACTGCTGACCATACTGAAGATCTGTCAAAACCCCATTTTCGGCTGCCCCATAATAGACCCACATTTACTCCGCACTTGGTTGAGTGCGTGACGCAACATTCACCCTTATGCTTTTTTGGCCTAACGTAAGTGTCGGGTCAGTCGTGCACTTCTCAGGACCTTCACAATAAATCAATCAATTACTCACCCACAACGCCTTGAATTCACTTAAACTAATCGAAATCTAAACCTCCAGATGCTTCTCTATCTATCTCACAAGTGCGTGCATTGTGACCAATGTTTCCGCAGATGCTACAGTGCTTTCCGCGCGGTTGCGCCTTCCTCGCGCGACTACTACCCGCAAGCGTTTCCTCCTCTAATTGTGTATTGGCGTCTTTTTGGTCCAAAAGATCTTGTGCCTCGCCAATAGTAAGTGTGCCTCCTTGCCTCAGATTCGTTTTCTTTGCCCTAAGACGTTTAGCGAGGCTGATGTTTGCCTCTCGAAGGGTGCGGTTCTCAGCCTTGAGGAGGGCGTTCTCGTGCATTATCGCCATCGCACCTTTCGCAAACTGGTCAACTGCTGATATGATTGGTGTTGGAGAGCGTATGCCCGCTTCAATGGACCAAAATACCCAAAATCAAGTGGCTGGAGCAGATGCGACGAGTGAGGAGGCATAGCGACTGTGATGATGTCCTTCTCTTTGCAGAAAGCCTGGAAAACGGCCGAAACGTGGCTCTCGTGCCCATCGATCACCAACATCCGATAAAGGCCCTTTGTGCGTGCAGCAGTGTGTTTATCGAAATGGTGAATCCAGTCCAGGCCAGTTGCGTTATCGGTCCATCCATTTGTAGTAGGTTTAATCACCCAGTCGCGTGGTAAAGTGTTGTCAGTGTACCAATTCGCAAGGTGGGTTTTACCCTTCACTACTATGAACGGCGGGACGCACCAGCCGTCTGCACACACGCCCTGGATCACAGTAACCCATTCTAGGTTCCCAGGCTGGACTTTCTTTCGTTTACCCCTGCGATCAGCGCGCGTAACAACCATCGAGGGCGCGATCTGGCCCATCATAAAGCCGGTCTCGTCGAAGTTGTACAGATCCTCGTCGAGGATACCGTACTTTGTCTTCATGTTATGGAAAAACGTAAACCAAGCTGCAACCGTCTCAGGATCTTCGCAGAGGGCCCTCTGGTAGTCGTATACGCGAGAAAAACGCGTCTTTATTTCTGGTTGTCGTGCGACAAAGGTCGAGGCCCAGTGCATCCCAATGCGTGGTGCGTCGCGTGCCGCAAGGATATTATTCGCCATATCTTCCACATCGCTGAGCCGAGGCGCAAACCCTCGTGAATCCAGATCGATGACGTATTTGATGACCGCATCCTCTTCCAATTTCGTCAACCGAGCGCCGGCGGAGCGGGTATCCTGTCGGGCGCGTTTTCCTTCATTCTATCAAGGAAGGTTGATAGAGGAACATCGAAGATCTTCGCGGCACATCGGCGAGACAATTCAGGATCCGTTCGGACGGCCTGGACAGCCAGATTAATTTGAGACTCTCGCGAAGGGTTTGCCATGTTTATTGATAGAGTTATGTTGAGTTGAAGTTCGGATAGTGGAAATTAGTGCAAAGTGCACGACTGACCCGACACTTACGTTACATCACAGTCTAAGCAACTTTTTCGAGTCTTCCGTACCCTAACGAGGCTATTCTCAGATATTGGCCCTAGTACCCGGCGACGCCGTAATCCCTCCTTATTGCTACAATAGTGGCAAGGCGAATTAACCCCACGTGACCTTCGACGATGGTCCTCCCATGGAATAACTGTATTCCTTTAATCTGAACCCCTCTGGGACCGTGAATGCCGGCGAGCTTTTGGCAATGATCCAAACTGTGAATAAGCTGGGCTGCACACCCGAAGGCATTGTAACTGTCCGAACATTAGCTGTCCGGCCGCCGGCCGGATGACTCGTGTGCCCGGAAGGCTATATATCGGCCTCTGACGGCCGTGGCAATAACCTCCCTTTTTGTTCCCCTTACCAAGCAATATCATAAGTAGACCAATATAACGAGCCTTCGTTGCTTCACCTCGCCGTACATACGGATACCTGGTATAATTACCAACACAATATGCTCCATGGCTATTTCCACGTTGCTCGCATAATGACACCAGTGTTCAGATTGGACTGGGAATATGTGGTATTTAGTCGACCGCTTTCAACCGGACATCAGTGACACATCGAGATGTAGGCTAAAGTATCCGGGGGTGAGACCACGAATAATAGGGACTGCGGGTTGCTTATCCGCATTAACGTCGTCGGCAAACAAGACGCACTAGCCTCTTACTCAGGCTTTTCTGGTCATCTGGACCGCCGCAATTCATTGTGAACGCGTTCGCGTTCCGGGAAGCTATGTAGCTGGGTATTAGAGGCGGCTAAAACCGATCAGGATAAAATCAATCTACTCATCATGGGTTTTGTATCTACTTAGGTCAATGTATTCAGCAATGGCTCGCTGGCCTGACAAATTCACTATGAGCTTCCCATCATCGTCATCATCATCAATCGTCTTGATGTTGGTCAATGAATACACTCTTTTATCGCACAAGCCGACGATTGCCTGAGCATCACATATCCTGCGACAGAAAGCTTTGGCATTTGTTTGATGGGTTATTGCTTAACAACAAAGATGTGACCTTGCGGTTCCTATCTTAAATTTTCTCTAGCTTCAAATGCAGTCTTGTTTATCGGCAATAGAGCGGCAGAAAAATTCCTTCAGTTCTTGCGGAGTGCGCGGATCATCTGCCAAATAAAATGAAGGGTCATAGCCACGAAATTGGCCAGACCCCGCCAACCTTGTCTGATCTTGGGGCTCTTCAAATTGCTTCATTACTTTGCGAGACCTGAATGATTTGATCAAGATGCCAGTTTTTCTGATCAGTGGCCGTAACGTGGGAAGGCTGCCACAAACCATGGCCAGATTGATCTCGAGAGTGGACCAGATGACAACTTCGACGTTGTCCCCTAGGCGAAAAGTTTAGCACTGCAGAAGTGGGCCAGCGGATCATGAATCTTACAGGTCGCATCAAAAGTATTGGCGAATGAAATCAAATATCTTAGACGAATCATGCTTGCGACGCATGCACTGTGTCCAGTAAGCTTTAAGGAACATTAGATCTTCCCACATTATGCTTTGGTACTTACATAGATCCCAAGGCTAACATCAAAATTGGGACCAACTTCTTCCGTCTCTCAAGATTCAACTTCCAGAGCTCCGGGATCGGTAAGATAATAAGGATAATATCGTATGTGATGGTAAGAGCACCCCCTGCGTAGCCAATGGCAGTGATATTAAGACAACGGCCTGCAACCGACCGGTCCCATATCATCTGTATCGGCATGCATTGGAATAGTACTAGGAATAGGAAAAGGAAATGTTGAAAGACCAGTGACACCAGGAGACCTATTACAGCCACACGGTGCCAAGAAATCGTAAAGATTCGTAGGTATAAAGCGCAGATGGAAGCTTTAGCCGCAACCCTAGAAATCGGTTAGTTAAATTATCTCTTGGACCAGCAAGAGCAGAAAAGACGAACTGCTTTATCACATAAAAAATTTGCGTTGCGTAGAAAAGCTTTACAGCAAAATCAGTAACTGTTTTGCAAACAGTAATTACGGAGATACACGCCTGAAGAATGGGCTTTGCGTTCCCCGGCTCAACGTGCCAGTAGTGGAGGCCAAAACCAAGCTCGACATCTTGATCACAACCGGATTAATGAGAAGCTCTATTCAAAAACTGAGGTGATCTCAGAACCCTTACGAGCAACGCTACAGCCGACAGTAGGTAGTAGGAAGATCTCGAAATGTCAGTCTTGATATCATGCTGTCCACTGCCAGGACGTTCTTTCTAATAACTCACTAAAGCCACCAACGCTGTCCAGTCATCCCACCAAAACTTTACGTTGCCTATCCATCTTGCGACAAATCTGAGAGAGACGATTATGGCTGTAATTATAGGGAGGACGATGAAGAACATTCTGCAGAACTCGCGGCGTTCTTCGGGGATCGGGTAACCTTGGCACAGCTCATGCAAGAACTGGGCAGCAACTAGTGCAGTGGACCCAAGAAAAGTTAGCTCTTTGCCATGTAGATGTTGGGTGGAAAAATCAAGAGGAATCAAGCAGCTGCCAGGTCGTACCGATTTGTTCGCTAAAGTCGCAAGACATCTGCACGCATGTCGATGCATAGGATTGTAGGGTCATATCCGTGCAGACGCAGTCTGCTATTGGGCCATTCGCGCATCTTCCTGCTTGGAGTGCCTTGAGAAGACATGGCATCTACCGAACAAATAGGAGCTATTAGTTATTGCAATGTCGGCTCAATCGGGTAGTGGTGGGCCTCCGTCGATAGGGAAAGAAGCATGGAAATCGTAGAAAATGTGCCTACTGAGCACTCTGGAGTCCTTGCGATGAGGACAGTTGGTGAGATCGCTCTCAGACTCGGGCTAGCCGTCGCAGCTGTGGTGCCGGCGGCTACCAGAAACAGACCGCTTAGAAACACATGCATTGCCGGTGACATTGTGAATCTACAGGTAGAACTTGTTTTTATTCACCAAGAATGAAAGAGAAACTTGAAGATGACAGAGTGTTAGTTATATGAAATCGCAAAGGAATACATTTAGTGCCCTCCTTTTGTGATAGTCGCTGGGCAGAACAGAGCATTGACGAAAACAGATCAGAACAATGGCGACGAAACTTAAAGGTCATGGGCTCTTCGTTCGCTTGCGCCACCAGGGAGTGCCTTGGACCTTGTCTTCTTCCGTACAAGCGGCCACAGCGCGATACTAACTAGTCTACGGATCAATTTTAAGGAGCTTTTTTCCCAACAAGTCTGGGAAACGGTGGTACAGTTAGCCAGGTGCCTCTATTGTTGCACAGGTTACTGAGAATTATATCAGGAACGGACTGACTACATAGATATAATATAACACGATGTCGAACACCATTCTGCCAAGGCATTCAGTGTACATAGATACTATCTTGTAGGTTCCGTAGATGCTTAGCAAAGTGAATTTAAATCGGTGTTCACCTTAACTAGTAAGTGGCAAGTGGACCAAGGCCAAGAGACAGCGACCGTCAAAGAAAGCTATCTTAACGAGAGGATGACCGATGAACAAAATGTCAGGTAGATATAAGGTTTATCCTTATTGATGCATTACTAAGCCAAAGCTGGATAGAAATCCCATCGGATGCGGACTCTCGCCATTTTTGCCAAGATGCGGAGAATGCCAGTCAGGTTCGTTGCCGAGATAGCTTCATCCAATAGAAAAATTGAAAAACAACAATATTTGGAAAAATACTGGAGAATGGCAAAATGAAGTGAGTCCGCACCCGATGGGATAACACGTCGCCACATTGACAGCATCACATTCGTTTCATCTCCTAAGGCCAACATATGCAAAATTGCCTCGCTGGCCTGATACAGAGCTGCCCCAGCCCATTACCGAGCCTGGACCATCTTTGGCGGAACACGTAGGTCAATAGCCGGAAGCGCCGGGCGTCTTGACGTTAAGCCCCGCAACGTTCCAGTCTTGTGGGACGGAACTAGGGCCGAGACAACTGAAAGACTTTTACTCCTGATTACCCAACCATGACACCATTTATCAGCCGAAAAGCCAGAATGGGGCCATTGGGTAAGACATGAGCTGACACACTCCGCGGAAACGCTAGACTTGAGTGAGGATAAGGGGGATGGAACTAGAATCCAACCAGCATAAATTACTCATTGCCACTGGACAGTAGTGAAGTCTTGGTCCAAATCCACCGCGAGGAATACTGATGTCTTACTGGGTGCATGTGTTGTTATTGAGTGGGTCGGCTAGGGCAAACAAAGCCACACCTGTCATTTGTTTCTTGATTTCGTGTTATATGGTCATCAGGGTTTCTTTCTGAAGTTGCAAATATCATCAACTGCGAGAAAGAAACACTGGCATCTTAGAAATAGGATTATCACAATTTCTTTCCTGGTCATTCCTCCCAAGTGATAAGTACTGATAAATTTGAATACAGTAACAATGGTGCTTAAGTTAAACCAGTTGAGCCTGAACTAGCCGTTTTAGCGGCAAGGGGGCTGCAGGGTGAGAGATGTTTTTGCGGAGGGCATGTTCGATGTTGGATGCTTTGTCAGCGTCTTTACAGGGCAAGATCGCCCTAGTCGAAATTTTGCTGGGGCGCGCGACCGTTAGCGTTTGTTGGCTGGTTCATGTGGGCTTAAAACAGGAGTCCAAATACCTGCACCTAATTTACTCGTGCTATGCTCGCGACTCCCCAATATTCGGGAGCATTGCACGAGTATGTAGGATATGGCCCAGTGCCACGGCGTGATATTCGGGGGATACGGACTCACTGCAGGAAAAACTGGTGGCGCAGAATGACGACAACAATACGGCCGCCACATGGTCCCGGAGCTTTCAATTCCATACAATGGATGCACTTTCCACTTCTTACTCTATGATGTATCAGTGCGGACTGGCGTGGTCGTTGTGGCTCCATAATTAAGCTGGAGCTGCTGGCTGAGCAGAGCTATGATCAATCGTTGCCATGCTACCGAGTACACGTACGGGTACGGACGGACACTGCTACGGCTTTAGGAAACCAAGTAGGGGTCGTTGATTGGCAGACAAGACAGGCACAGCCATGACAACCAAGGTAAGCTAGCGATCCTTCAAGCGGCCAAAGGGCTTACTCGGTGCTTTGGACCCTTGCAACACATGCCGACAGTTGGCAGAGCGTCGAGAGATAGCATAACGCGCCGGTCGCTCTTTGTACATCCTGCATACCCTCTTCCACTAACGGAAGCCGGTGGCTGATCATGCATGTCAAGGGCCCCCGACCCGGGGATGGCGTAGATGGCGGATTTGGTAAGTGGCCTGAGGGTCCCCGCGTGCCCACCGCAGGCATGCAAGGGGATCATTAGGCCCTGCTTACTCTTCCTGTGTGGACTGTGTAAATAGTTGGAGAAGGTTTCGGCTAGGCAAAAGGGTAAGCAACAAACACTGAAGATCAGCGGAATAAGTACCTGGTAGAACCTGCCTCTGACAAGGCGACAACAACTATTTGCTCTGCTCTCTAACATTCAATGATGGCTTCGACTCCAACAAACTCTACAAACTCTACAGACACCGCGACTTTACGGTAAACCACCGACCCACTCTCCGGCAACCAAAGAAAGTAAAGCCATTGTTGGGCGATTACGCGTGGGGTTGACCAAAGACTTTATTCTCTAAGTGGTTGATGATCTTCCTGAGATCCAACGGTGTGCGTGCAGTTTCTGGCCACGTCTTCGTACAAGGCCAGCGAGGATGGGCCTAAGCGTCCTTGCCTAAAGCCCGAACGGTAATCCCCAATTCCCTCATTGACCTGCCGCGTGCGGCCATGCAAGTGCTGTCTGTTCCAACAGCCTTCCACAGCATGACGTCAGACATTCCTCATCTGTCCACCTCCCTTATCCGTCACCCCGCACAACACTGATTCATCATATCTACCCCCTAACTCCAACACCCCTTTTGAACCACCCCCGCATTTAAACGACGTCATCTATCCCATCAAGTGTACAGTAGACTCATTCTATTTTTCAAGATCCATAATAATTCCGGTTCCGGCCTAATTCTATCCCGCAATTAGAGAGATACCTGACGTAACAATATTTCCCCCATTTTTTATTTTATTTTTACCTGTCGACACCACCAAAACTAACATTTTACTACATGTTACTATGTCTTCAATTAGTTATGATGATTCCGGAGCCTCCGGGTGTTCCGTGCGGAGCACTATGATGGTCAAAATCCTTCCGGAAGACTTTGCCGTAACTTGTACCAAAGAATGTAGGCTGGAGAGCGGTGTGACGAAGCTACCGTCTGGCCCCACGAGGCTACGGCTCTTTAACACGGGGTTTCCGGGACCACTTCCAACCACTCTTCCCAGAACCAGAATACCGGAGCTCGACCTAGGATAACGAAGGCTAGGAGCCGGAACAGGGTTAAGCGGACAGGTAACACTGCGGAGCAAGATGCTCGCTGTGTGGCCGGGATAGTGAATTCTAAATAATGGACTCTCAAGATGGAATTGCAGCGGCGTCGAAAGTGGATTTTTGGGTCACGGCTTTCCAATACAACAACTGGGATCTAGAAATGGGTTCTGCAACCAGGGATATAGTGAAGCAGTAAGAGTCGTTGTTGGATGGTTGAGAACGTTTTCCATAAAAGGTCAGAACCTGCTCCTCAAGGAGCTGAACATGGATTGTGCAGATAGAACACATGGTAGAGCAAGAAAGCTCTTTGCCGCGTGGCTGGGAAGACCAGCCGGAACCAGCTCCTGGCAAGAGTCAGATGGAAGCGTATAGACAGGGGAGGTAGTGGGACAAGGAGGACCCCTGTTGCATGGCTGGGGAGAACCTCCACCAAAAGCCAGAACCGGCACCTGCCTCATTGTTGTGGCGACATTGGAACTGGATCTTTAGGTCTCGGCATCTATTTCTGTGCAACGAGGCGAGATCCTAGTCGCGTGGCTGGGAAGATCGATCCCCAAAGCCGGAATCAAAAAGTGAGAAATGGCTTTCCAAAAGAGCCAGACTTGGATCTTGGAAACAGGGAACGTGACTCAGCAAGCAAGATCCTTGATGTGTGGCTAAGAGGACGGGCCAAAAATGGCTTCTGTTAGAGCTGGTTGTGGGTCCGACGGACAGGCGATGTGCTATTGCATGAAAATTTCTGAGTGCTTGCTGGGATGCCTACTCCCAAAAGCCATAAAGCTCTTAGTAGCGCGTAATTGCACCAGCGCCAAAGGTTGTCTTTCGGTCTCAGCTGTGAGAATCGCAGGATGAGCCGGCAGTGGATCTTGCAGACAGTGACAGATCTTCAGTATGGTCAGCAGTGGCATAATGAATGGGATAAGCGTGGTTGTAGCGCTTAGAGTGATCTGCTGGGCCTGCAGGAGATCTATCCCATCAAGTGCGAGTGGACTGCAGTGCTTCGGTTTTACTTTACAAGCGGAGAATTGAACACTCACAGCCTTTGCCAAGGAACTTTGACCCAATCAAATCAAACAGTTACGGAGTACAAGCTGATACTAGAGATTCTGCTGGTAATATCTGTCTGTACTAACAAACTCGGGAGTTACACAGAACAACATTACACTGCAGACAGCGTGACCTCGTCTGTTTCCTCCGCCTTGCATTGCCTGAGACTGCACCCAACGCCACTCTACCTTGAGAGGTATTATTACAAGCAACGCACGTAGAAGAAGATTGGTAGTACAGGCTTCACTAAGGTCTTGGGGAAGTACCGCGACGTTTATACAAGAGTGCACACTCTCATCAGAGTCACTTGAGGCCGTCGCGAAGCCGGTGATGGTTCAACATCTCGTAGATTTGTAATTGAGGTGGTGGGCAGCAAGCGAAGGAAAAAGGAAGAGGCGAGATAACGTACTGACGATGTACTCTTAGCATGAGGGGAAATTGTGGGTGCTATTATTGGGGTGTATGTACTGTAGTCCACTCGCACTCGCATGGGATAGCTGCCCGGAACGCGAACACGTCCACAATGAATTGCGGCGCCCCACATGACCAGGTAAGTTGTCAAGCCAGCGAGGCAATATTTGTGTAAATTGACCTAAGGAGGTAACGAACGTGATACCGTATATACTCGGTCAAGTCGCCTTCCACTTTTTCTTGCGCTAGCCCAAATTAGCTAGCAGCCCGGCAGCCAACTAGGCCTATTTTCGAAGGCGGTCAGCCAGCGCCAGCCAGCATCATCGTTGTTGCCTCCAACCTCCACAGCCACCACAACCTCTAGGATACACCCACTTCAACTATCGCAACTTACCTACTTTGACGATGCCCAACCGCCAGCCGCTGGGCGATATCGATCGCAATACCTTGCCAGTTACGCCGCCGCAAAAGAAGCCTCGCGGCAAGACGGCTACCCCAATTACTAAGCGAAGTTACGCTGCAGCAACAGCAGCCCAGAGATCGCAGCGATCCTATCGCCAACGCAAGCAAGTTGCTGTACTGATGTACCTTGAGCACCACCGATACCCAATTGAGCCTTGGCCTGTTACCCGTCAACGCACTGGCGATACCCCTCTTGACCCTGCCAACGGCCTACGCCGCCCAACCTTTGACGAGGCAGCCAGTTATTTCA
Source organism: Colletotrichum spaethianum (assembly GCF_022836535.1). NCBI lineage: Eukaryota > Fungi > Ascomycota > Sordariomycetes > Glomerellales > Glomerellaceae > Colletotrichum > Colletotrichum spaethianum. Next base: position 121,432 of record NW_026054825.1, on the reverse strand, counting down.
AGATCCCTCGCACAACAATTCGAGGCTGGTACCAGCGACGAGATACTATCGTCAACAACCCAGCTGCCAGCAGCAACAGCAGCCAGCCCAGCTGGCCCGATCTAGAGACTGACCTCTATACCCAATTTCGCCAGCAACGTGACGAATCTAGGGTTGTTACTACTGGTTGGTTCAGACGTACGGCAAGAGCCCTTTTTGCCAGCAGATACCCTGGCCTATCTACCTTCCGCTTCTCTGTTGGTTGGTTTAGCGGTTTCCGCAGCCGCTGGAATATTTCCCATCGTCGGCTCACAAAGCAGGCCTCAAAGCTGCCTGCTGACTATCTTGTTATTGTTACCCAGTTCCTTCACTTTAACCGGCGAGTTAGTCAGCCGGCACTGGCCCAGCTGCCTCTTGACCTATCAACTGGCCTTCGATTTCCAACCCATCGCATTATCAACTTTGTCGAGACCCCTATACCCTTCGAGTATCTCGATGGGTCAACGTGGGCTGACAAGGGCGCCCGTACCGTTGCTGGCAAGACCGATCGCAGCGGCTGGAGCAAGCGCCAGGCCGCCCTTATCCTCTATATCTTTGCTGATGGTATCCAACGTATCCTGCCTAAGCTTATCTTTCACGGCAAGCCCAGCAGTCAAGGCGGTCAGATCGAGGGCAACGAAGGCAGTAAGTATAGCAGCCAGATTACTGTCGAATTCAACGATACTGCCTATAACAACGAGTATCTGCTTGATAGGTGGATAACTGAAGAGTTCCTCCCTTTGACAGCTGGGCAAGAGTATCTGTTGGTTATGGACGTTGCCACCTTCCACAAGACCCCATCTATCCTATCTCGACTTCGCACTAACCACATCACGCCCAGCCTTATACCGCCCGGCACAACCTCCCTTCTTCAACCTCTTGATACTGCCGTTAATAAGCCCTTTAAGCAGTGGCTTTCTGAAGCAACAGACAACTACGTCTATAACGCAGAGCAGCTGGCCCAGGCAGCTGGCCAGCCACTTGTCTGGACGACGTCAATGAAGCGTATTATGGTTACCCATACAGTGGCAGCAGCAGCCAGCCGGCTGGCTGCTGACAAGGCTGCCCAGATGGTCCAGCAATCCTTTATCCAATGTGGGATATCTGGCCACCCAGATGGCAGCGATATAGCTAAGATCAAGGTGAAGGATACGCCAATTGAGACTATTCTATGGGATGGATGGGATACCTTTGATTGCGATAAGTACGTCAAACAAGAGATGCTTTTAGACCCAGAAATCCTTGACGTACATGCTGCTGGGGACAATACAGAGTACATATCTACAGCCGAAGACGTCCAGCGGCCTACTTGGCCCTGGGACCTCTAGGTATAATTGACGTTTCTGATCCCTTGGACCCCCTGACTCGGATGCTGACTGATCCTTGATTCTGCCAGTACACTATCCCTTATTCAGCAGCCACCTTACCACTTTGCGTTACCGCAAGAAAAAGTGGAAGGCGACTTGACCGAGTATATACGGTACTGCCAACGTGGCCTGATTTCATCTTTATCCAGGGCTCCCAATAGGTTCACGGGTCCGTACACTCACGGGTCTCTCATTAGTCAGCAACATCCACTGTATCCTCGACTGGGGAGCTGAGAACAAGGTCTCTTTCGACCACAACAAGTCCGAAGCTATCCACTTCACAAGAAAACACAAGCAATCAAGAGACCTGCCAGGGATCAAGGCGGGAGAGCTGGAAATAGAAGCATCCAATGTGCCTATCCGCTGGTTAGGGGTTTGGTTCGATAAGAAGCTCTCCTTCCGACATCATGTCGACACGAAGCTGGCTGCGGCGAAGAAGGCGGCTCAACATCTTAAACACCTGACAAACACAAAAGGCGGGCTCCCGGCCGCCGCTGTGCGTAAGGCTGTGATTTCCTGCGTCCTGCCAATCGCCCTCTACGGGGCCGAGATCTGGTATGGGGGCATGACCAAGCCAGCCCCTGGCAGAGCCACCAATACCGGCCGCAATCTTTCCCCCCAGACAGGCTCAGTCAGTACAGGCCAGAAGAGCCTTGCGCGTAAGGTTGGAAGCGTCATCACGACAGCGGCAAGGGCGATCCTACCGGCCTGGAAGACAACTCCGACACGCAGCCTCCTTAGGGATGCTGGACTACCACCAAGCAAGCTGGCTCTGGAAGGAATCCGCCTACGCTTCGCAGCACGCCTAAAAAAGGTTGATCTACAACACCCTCTTGTCCCGAGGCTCTCCCAACGAGGGCGGCAGCAGACGAAGCTCCAACGGACTGAAGACCTTGCACCAAAATGCCCGAGACCAGCACTCATCCAATCGCAGTACCTCCCAGGCTCACAAGACCTGATAGTCCTGCAGACTAAGAAAGAAGCAGCCAAAGCGTTCCAGGCCTGGCTTAGAACTGTACCAGACAGCCACATGGTTGTCTTTTCAGATGGCTCCAGAGCGACGAACAGAGCGACAGGATACAGATTTGTCATCTACTGCAGCAACAGGCGCGGGGCCCAGGGCTGCGGCCGACTCAGTCTACAGAGGTGTTTGATGCTGAGGCTGAAGGGGCGAGAGCAGGTCTCCAGCGAGCTCTCCTAACCTCGCAAGGCCAGCCCATACACATCTGCATCAACAACACCAGTGTCATCCAAGGGATACAAGGTGAGGCTCCGGACTCCTCGCAAGCAGCGATGATCGAGATTCAAGCGGCTGCTAGGATATACGACATCTACACCCACTAGGCGCCAGGGCACCAGGGGATAAAAGGCAACGAAGAGGCGGACCGGCTAGCCAAGGAGGGCACAGCGTTGTCAGTCCCTCTAGGCCAACTGGCGACCTTGTCAGGGATCAGACGGCTTGGTAGAGAGCGATTACAAAGCCAGTACAGACGGTTAGTAGGACAAGAAGGCAACAGAACGCTACGCCCAGCTTAGGCTTAGGGTACACTTCTCCTGCCCTCCTGAACTAACCTTACCACGCACTACCCTCCATCACCTCTTAGCGGCCCGATCGGGTCACGGGGACTTTGAACATTATCATCAACGCTTCAACCGCACTGATGCCCTGCTAACCTGCTCTTGCGGGGAGGCAAAGGAAGTAGATCATATATCTACTGTCGAGCAACCTTAGCGAGGAGGCAACAGTAGCCTACCCTCCACCCTCCTGGCGCGCTTGACCCCATAGGATCTATTGGATCCCTTGCGCGTTACTTCAAGGGACTAATGACTGACCTAAAAGGTTTTGAGGCCTTTTTCCGTGTGACAGATTTCTTCTGGAAGACCTGCCAACGCTACTAGGAGTCGGGCTCCGGCACGGGACCTAGACAGCCAACTTAACCATTCAAGGGACTAGTCAGGAAGCAATGAATCTGGGGAACCAGCGGGAACCAGGGACAGATAGAATGCATAGTAGCCGCCAGGTAGAATTGGGAGGACGAAAAGAACGGTAATGTACTGTAGAGTATGTAGCCCTAGTTTGCGGCCCTCCACGCTACATACCCCTCGGGAGGTCTGCGGCATGGGTCCCACCCTTGCCGCCATGGCGTTAAGTACAACAACAACAACAACAACAACAACAACAACGACGACGACGACGACGACGACGAAAGAAAAAGATCTACGAAGCCGGCAAATATCAAGTATGATATGATTTCGAAACCTAAGCCAAGGTAACACCTGCGGATATCCGGCCGGGTGGACTACTGCGGCTTCGCAGTCACTACGCAGCGGGATCAGCGATACAGCGCTAGTCCAGGGGGTGGCGGGATACTTGCTAGACAGTCGCAAAGCCGTCATGAGGCCTATACTTGTAGCTAAATCAGCGACAGATTTGATACGGGGAACATGGGGTACTTGCTAGATGTGTATTCGAGCAAGGCGGGAATGGACTCGGAAAGAGAAGCTTACGGACGATGTCAGGAAGCTGTATGTGCCTTAGCCAGGGCTACCATCGCCCTAACTGGGGGTGGACTATCGAATCGAAAGGGTCTTGTCATCTTTTCATTTTGGGTGTCATCATCGTCTCTCGTGGGCAGAGTAATGGCACGGTCCAAGGCGTAGGGAAGCCCGCGGTGGCGGCCCCGGATCATCATTAGACAGATAACCACCTTGCTGAAAACAGAGTAATGTCCGGACATGGACGTGTTGCCAAGAGGGCCACCGAGTGATAGCCCAACATTGCCGCTGGACTGCTTGTCAGTTTAATTCTGCAAAGGCCCTCAAACTGTTGAGCCCCGTGAGTACGGTTGTACGAACTAAGCTGATGTGACTTCGAACAACACAGGAAATACGGAAAAAGACTGAAAACGCCGTTAGTTCGCATACAACCCTGGTAAAGAGGCACCATACAAGACAGGTGTTCTAAGCATAAACTCACCGGTTCACTGAGATCTGTAATACGCCGCGCTTCGGCAATGCAGACAAGAAAGGTTCCAAGAAAGATATACCAGAGATCAAAGCTGAGCTGATTCCGCATGTGGTCCGTGACGTATGACACGCCGTCGTTCTCATCTAGACTGGTAGCATCAGGCGCCCAGATGCCCAATGCCCGCTCCTCGTACGTGTTAGAAGCACAGACACTAATGGCAATCAGGAACACCGCTATATACATCATTGTGAGTAGGCTGAACTGGACCGCAGGATGAACCTCTGCAAGATCCAACGTAGAGGTACCTATATGACGAGCGGATGCGGCTTGGAACAATGCCGACAGGATACAGGGTCCTATAATAAGATCCGTAACAGCCAGGTTAGTAAGATCTAGCACAATAATAAGTAGAGTACCAACAAAATTCAGTATAAATACGATACTAAACAGAATCCAGGTTGGATAGCTAGGAAAGAGGAGCGTGTAGCATCTCCGCGGGTGGTCAAGGAGGAATTGCAGTGTTTCCTTTGCTTGGGACTGTTTCGGTACCATACTCGACGTAATCCAGATGCAGAGTCGTAGGAAGACCGGATAACACGTATTACCGGCAAAAGCCATAAAGGTCATGACCAGCATTGGCCAAGTAGCGTCCTTGAAGGTTGCCATTGAATCTGGTGTAAGGGTAAAGCCAAGATTGTTGGCCATGGTTTGCGCAGTATACACGGCCCTAGATATATCCCAAATCAGTGATAAGGTTCACGTCGTGCCACTGCTGAACATCAGTTGCACACGAGGGCGACCGCAAGAACAACGTCACGTACCACCAAGTCTTTCCGACATCGGGATCAACTAGCCAGTCGGCGTATTTGGCTGGTGCATTATGAATCCACGGCAGCAAGCATATGACGCTCAACAAGTGAAGTCCGATAAAATAGCCTGCATGTCAAGGCATGAGCGATGCTGCAGTGTTGGCCTTTGAAGAACTCTCGTTAGTGAGCGACATGTTGTTGTTGTTGTTGTTGTTGTTGTTGTATTTAACGCCATGGCGGCAAGGGTGGAACCCTTGTCGCAGACCTCCCGAAGGGTATGTGGCGTGGAGAGCCGTGGGCTAGGACTACGTACTTCATACATCGCCCTCCCTTTCGTCCTCCAAATCCTGCCTGATGGCTACTATGCGTTCTATCTGTCCCTGGTTCCCGCTGGTTCCCCAGTTTCATTGCTTCCCGTCTATTTCCCTTCAGGGCTTAAGTTGGCTGTCCAGGTCCCGTGCCGGAGCCCGTTCCCTAGTAGCGTGGACAGATCTTCCGGAAAAAGTGTGTCACGCGCAGGAAGGCCTCAAAGCCTTTTGGGTCAGTCATTAGTCCCTTGAAGTATCGTTCCAGGGATCCCATAGGTCCTATGGGGTCGAGCGGACCAGTTGGGTAGAGGGTGGGCCACTGCTGCCTCCTCGCCAGGGTCGCTGAGCAGTAGACCAGATGATCTACCTCCTTTGCCTCCCCGCAGGAGCAGGTTAACAAGGCCTCGGTGTGGTTAAAGCGTCGGTGATAGTGTTCAAAGTCCCCATGACCCGACCGGGCCGCTAAAAGGTGGTGGAGGGTGCTCCGTGGTAGGGCGAGTTCGGGAGGGCAGGAGAAGTGTAGCCTCAGTCCAAGCTGGGTGTACCGTTCTGTCGCCTCTTTACCCCACCACTGTCTGTACTGGTTTCGCAATCTCTCTCTACCAAGCCGTTTGATCCCGGAGAGCGTAGCCAGTTGGCCTAGAGGGACCGGCAGCGCTGTGCCCTCCCTGGCTAGCCGGTCCGCCTCTTCGTTGCCCTTAATCCCCTGGTGCCCTGGCGCCCAGTGGGTGTGGATGTTGTATATCCTAGCAGCAGCTTGGATCTCGAGCACCGCTGCTTGCGAGGAGTCTGGTGCCTCGCCCCGTATTCCTTGGATGACACTGGTGTTGTCGATGCAGATGTGTATCGGCTGGCCTTGGGAGGTTAAGAGGGCCCGCCGGAGTCCTATCCTCGCCCCTTCAGCCTCGGCGTCGAACACCTCTGCTAGACCGAGTCGGCCGCAGCCCTGGGCCACGCGCCTGTTGCTGCGGTAGATAACGAACCCATATCCTGTGGCTCCGTTCGTCGCTTTGGAGCCATCTGAAAAGACAACCATGTGGCTGTCTGGTACGGTCTTTAGCCAGGCCTGGAAGGCTTTGGCTGCCTCTTTCTTACTCTGCAGGACTATCAGGTCCTGTGAGCCTGGGAGGTACTGCGGTTGGATGAGTGCGGGTCTCGGGCATTTCGGTGCAAGGTCTGCAGTCCGTTGGAGCCTCGTCTGCTGTCGCCCTCGTTGGGAGAGCCTCGCGACAAGAGGGTGTTGTAGGTCAACCTTCTTTAGACGTGCTGCGAAGCGGAGGCGGACTGCTTCCAGAGCCACCTTGCTTGGTGGTAGTCCAGCGTCCCTAAGGAGGCTGCGTGTCGGAGTTGTTTTCCAGGCCGGCAGGATAGCCCTTGCCGCTTTCGTGATGACGCTTTCAACCTTACGCGCAAGGCTCTTCTGGCCTGTACTGACTGAGCCTGTCTGGGGGATAAGGTTGCGGCCGGTATCGGTGGTTCTGCCAGAGGCTGGCTTGGTCATGCCTCCATACCAGGTCTCGGCCCCGTAGAGGGCGATTGGCAGGACGCAGGAGATCACAGCCTTACGTACAGCAGCGGCCGGGAGCCCGCCTTTTGTGTTTGTCAGGTGTCTAAGATGTTGGGCCGCCTTCTTTGCCGCAGCCAGCTTCGTTTCAACATGGTGTCGGAAGGAGAGCCTCTTGTCGAACCAAACCCCTAACCAGCGGATAGGCACAATGGATGCTTGAATTTCCAGTTCTCCCGCCTTGATCCCTGGCAGGTCTCTTTGTTGCTTGTGTTTTCTTGTGAAGTGGATAGCTTCGGACTTGTTGTGGTCGAAAGCGACCTTGTTCTCAGCTCCCCAGTCGAGGATGCGTGTGATCTCCTGGCCGAGGATCGCAGCATTACTCTCAAGGGAGGGGCCCATGGCCAGAAGGCCGATGTCGTCTGCGTACCCGAACCGGAGCCTCGGATCTTCTGCTAAGATGTCTGCGATGTAAAGAAGGAAGAGAATAGGGGACAGCGGGGAGCCCTGGGGCAGCCCGCAAGCCAGCGGGAAGTCCTCTGTTGTTGCGTCCTCCAGCCTGACTCTGGCAGTTCGGTTCGAAGCAAAGTGGAATATCAGCCTGGTCAGGCTGTGAGGCCAGCCTTGTTGTCGTAGCCGGACAATCAGACGGTTCCGAAGGACAGAATCAAAGGCACCTTGGACGTCCATCGTTACCAATGTCGCTGTGAGCCCTTTGTCAAGGGCCATCTCGATGTCGTGAGCAAGGCAGGTGGTTAGGTCGACCGCTGACCTGCCAAGTAGAGCCCCTATTTGTTGTGGGCTGGTCACCCCTTCTAAGATAGTAAGGTAGGACATTCTTCTGGCTATCAGCCTCTCGAGCCCTTTCCCAAGACAAGATAGTAGGGCTATTGGCCGCCAGGATCCGGCTTTTGAGAAGTCTGTTTTCCCCGCTTTCTGGATCATAGCGACCTCCGCTCTGCGGAAAGGCTGGGGGAAGTAGCCCGTCTGTATGCAGGCTTGGAACAGTTGTCTGACAGGCTCAGATACAAGGTCCCAGCAGGCCTGAAGCAGCCGTGTTGTGATCCCGTCGATGCCAGGGGTCGTGGTCTTTGTCAGAGTAGCCTCTCTCAGCTCTTCTCTACTGATGGCATCATGCCAAGGTATCCGTCGTCGAGAGACCGTAGGGACGTCGAACGGGTCTCCTGGCAAGTCATCCTGTGCACTGAACCTCTCTAGGAGGGCTCTTCGGAGTGCCTGGGCCTTACCCTGAGTGTCGTCGATCGTCTGACCCTCCACTATCAAAGGGGGTGATTTGACCCCTAGGCTAGCCTTTCGCCAGCCCATAATCTTGTAGAGATCTTGGTCCGAGGAAACTCCTTCGATCTTATCAGCCCAGTAGGCCCGTTTCGCTTTCCTGACTGTCCTCAAGAAGACCTTCTGCTCTTCGAGGATAGCAAGGCGTGGGGTAAGAAGGCGTAGGGTCTGCTCTAGCTCTTGGGCTTGCCGGCAGCAGGCCTCGCGGTACGATCGGTGGGCTACTGCGCACTCCTCTGTCCACCAAGGGGCCCCCTTCCCATGCTTTCCTCGTTTCTTCCCTACAGCCTGGACAGCCGTGGAGAGAAGGTCGGCTATTCTCCCAGCTTGGGTGTCCAACTCGGCAGGGGTAGGTTCGTCCTGGAGAGTGGGTAAGACCGAGGCTCCTGCTCTGATCAGGTCTCTGAACCGGGGTAGGGCCGAGTCTGGGACTGATAGTGACCGTGGTTGATCTGTCTGTTGTTGTCGTTGCTTGTGAAGCGGGATTGTTGAGACAATTGCTTGATGATCGGCCCCTGGGTGCAGGTGTGGGCTGATCACTGCGTGTGCCAGGGGGATGTTCGAGAAGGTAAGGTCGAGTACATGACCTTGGGCATGGGTTGCAGTCCCTGTCTCGCCTATGAAAGACAAGCCGTGGCTATCTGCCCAGTCTGCTATGTCGTCCCCCCTATTCCTGTTCCTCGATCCGGGCTCCCAGGAGTAGTGATGAGCGTTAAGGTCTCCTGCTACAAGGACTTTTTCTGGCGGCCTGTATCCTAGGAGGGTTGTGGTTGTGTGATTGTGAGGATCTCCTGGTTGCCTGTATACGTTAACCACAGTTATTGCGTTATCAACTGTGATCCATAAGATGTCCCTTGTCTGTACGGGCCTCTGCTGCTGGGCCTTCCACTTCATCCCTTTCCGTACGTAGGTCATGACCCTAGGTCTGGTTTCCCTGTCCTTCCAAAAGTCCACTGGGACGTAGGAATCGAAACCTGGGTGTGTGTTGATTTGCATTTTGTCAACATAGCCTATCCAGGGTTCCTGGACCAGTACAATGTCGATCCGCTCAGCCCAGCAGAGCTCCAGGAAAGCTGTATGTGCTGGCGACTGCTTCCCTACGTTGCACTGGGCTACGCGCAACACCCGTGGAGAGCCCTGCTTCGGCTTACGTCTCCAGGTCGAGCTCCAGGTGGGTGTAGGCATTAGCAACGTTGTAATCCGGTTTCTGGGCTACCCTCTGGCTCCTGTTTAAGAGGGGTAGGATAGCGCGGTTGGTCTGGGCAGTGCCCTCTGCGTCCTCAGGTTCGTCTTCACTCATGCTGCTGCTATCAGTGTCCCCGTCCCCGAGGCACACAATCGAGCTCTCTGAAGGTGTCCTTGTGCGTGGTCGCTTGGAGCCGAGCGGTTGATCCTGGCCAGGGGGGGGAGTTCCCCAGGCTGTTGGGTGTTCTTCCGAGAGGCACTCAGACTGACCTCGTAGAGGGCGTCGTATGCCTTCTGTCCAACCTTGCGGATCCGGGCCCGCTCCTTCCGGTCTGGGAGAGCAGGGATGCCGTTCATCGTCATAGGCCTTGCTGGACAATCCTTGTGGCTGGCCTGGGATGGGCCGCAGCAGTTCGCACACTGAGGTTTGGCTGTGCAGGGCCCAGTCTCGTGCGAGTCTGAAGGTCTGCCGCAGTTGTTGCAGAGTGGATGTCGGTTGCAGTAGCTGTTTGAGTGGTAGCCCTGGCAGCCAGGGTCGTGTCTGATAAGCGTCTTCCTCTTCTGAATAAGCTGGGACCTGCTACTTTGGTTAAAGAGTCTGAAGGGTTGTGTCTCTTTGAGGAACGAGATCACCCAAGAGACTTTGTTTGTGATGGGGTCCGGCCCAAGGCGGGATTGCCGGGCCCGGGTGGGCTTCTGTCTTGTCTGGGCAAAGACCTCGTCTTCGATCAAGGTGGCTGGGTCCAGGGCGTCCCCATCAACGCTCCACAGCTTGGCTGGGCAGCGCGGGACGACGTAGGTAAACCACTTTATCGGGGTCTCTATCTTGTAAGCTCCTAGACAGGCCGCTAGTTTTCGCTCTTCCGCCAGGAGGCCTTGCTGAATCTGCTTGTTTGATGGCCTCAGTGAGTATCCGGTCGCAATGTGGTAGATGTGAGGGATATCTGCCAGTTGGAGGTCAAAGGTCCGGCAAACTGTCTGTCGCAGGGCAAAAGGAGCGTTCTTTCGGGCAGCTGACAGGCCCTCCTCCGGGATGCGGGCGAAGACCCGGAGGTCCTCTTTCGGTTGAGGTCGGGGCTGGGGTTGGGCCTGGGATTTTGTCTGGGGTCTGGCCTGCGGGTGGGTCGGAGCCCGGTGGGGGTCCGGAGCTGCAGCTGGTGCCGAGGCCGTGACGGCGGCCCAGCTCCGGCTCAGTGTCGGAGCATTTTCCCTGTTGATGAACTTCTTTAGGGCTTGGATTACATAGGCCGTAGCCTCTTTCGCGATCTGCTTCCTGGGGCCCTCAAAGCTGGAGACGACATTATCAACAGATTGCGCGATGGTTAAGAAGACGTCCTTGCGGGCCTCATAGTGCCTGGCCTCCTCGTCCAGGGCGGACAAGACAGACCCAGTGGCGGTCCTACCAGTGGCTGAAGTTAAGGTCGGAGGCCCCTTTGCCGTTGGGGGAGCTGGATTGAAGGTGTTAGGCTGGCTTCCCGCGAGGCTGGGCCGGAGTGGCTGAGTCTCGGTATTGCGGCGGCGTTTAGCCCTTGATGGAGAGATTGGCTCTGGAGGTGGCCCAGGGCCCCGATCGGGGCCGGCCGGTGAGGCCGGCAGCGGTCCGATGCCCGCCGGAGGCTGTGAGGCCATCGCGGAAGGGCTCCGGAGCAGAGAGGTGAAGAGTTTTCGGCTGTTAAGGATTCTAGCGGTTCATCACCTGATTCACTAACAGCGGATGCCAAGAAAAATTAGGCGAGAGGGAAGTTGTAGTGAGCGACATACCAATGACAAACCAGAGTAACAGCTTCAAAGCGCGGTATTCGATGCCGCCGAGAATGTCGCGATCGTTCTGAGTCGTCTTGGTGAACCTGGATTTGCGATCGACAGCGATTTGGCGAGAAAGCCTAGGCGATTCAGGGCCGCAAGGCTGAGACCAAGGTCGAGATTGTGAGTGATCGCGGGAACGATTGAGGACTATGGGCCGAACAGCACCCAACACAAACATGGTCGTGACAGCCTTCTCGATAGACTTGACAGCGTGGAGAACAGAGCCCTCATTACGACTCGTGTTCGTACGTTGGATCGACTTAATGGCATCTAAATCAAAGAAAGAGCTTCAGCACCGCTTCACGACATCGTGCCCGAGTCCAATACAGGTGGCGCAGGTACTGACTAAGACCTTTCCTACTGGGAATCACCTAGCTGCCTACCTTCGTCAGGGTTATCGTCAACGTTAGGGCCGCTGGCGGTTTCGATGGCGACGATGCATTGTCCTGGAATGGTCAATATCAGCAGCAGCGTCATCAACGCAATACAGCGAAGCTTGCGGGCTGAGCGTAGTTACTCGACGTACCGTTGTCTGAATCCTGCGGAGACGGAATGCGTAGCGTAGTGTCATTATTTCCCAGGCGCAAGCGCTGCGCCTGAGAGTTTTCGTTAGGAACCCTGAGGTAGGCCCGCTTGGGGCAGAGAGCGAACCTCCGAGTCCTGGCCGTTGACCTGAATGCTTGCAGTCCGTTGCGAACAGAACGCATCCACCCACGCCACCAGCTTTTCCGGGATTCCATTTGCCCTGAGCCTCTGAAATAGTCTTTCTCTATATACTCCGTTGTACGCGCCTTTGACGTCGAAACTGACTAGACTGAGGATTTTCCTCCTCCTCCATGCTCTGTAGATGTAGTCCTGAAGCAGAACCAGCGCCTGCTCTGCTGATCGCTGCTTCTGAGCCCTGAAGTGACTCGTGGGCAGGAGCCAGTATGTTTCAACAGCGTGCAATATCCTCTCGGCTATCACCGATTCCAGCACTTTCCCCAGCGGGCCTTCCGCAATGACACAATCATGCGGTGAGTCTTGTGTACTACACTCGTTCCATTTCATATCCCGACCAAGAAAGCCTACTCTAACATACAGATCAATATACAGTGTCAATATTAAGCGTGAGGCCCAAGACCTCCCACTTGTCGACTTGACACAAGCTTTCGGGATGAGAATTCCGGCTCCGCGTGTCACAGTTGCTCAATTTTTTGTTAAGAAGCGTAATGATGCTGAACATTTTCGTGAGGAAGCTTACACTCGTGGTAGCGCCATGACTTACCCAAAGACGCTTGACCAACGTGGTAACAACGCTAAAGACATCCGTGAGGAAGCTTACACTCGTAGTGGCGCCATGACTTACCCAAAGACTGTCAACCAGCGCCGTAATGACATCTACGATAGTCTTTTAGACCACAACAGCCTGGCGCTAGGAGCCGTCGAATAAATCAACATCGCTCATCGCGTCCTTGGCAAGCCTAAGATCACCTTGTAAAAGGTTAAGGAGACCGCTTCACATAGCAACAAGTACATAAACGAGTACTAGCAGTCTTTAATAAAACATGGCGACTTCTAGACGGCCAACTAGCCCGCAGGCAAGCCAAATTTCATCAAAGGTGGTCAGTCAAACGGGTTTAGTTTCACGCAGAGCACCTACCACAAGCTCCACTGCCTCGCGAACCTTCGGATAATGCTCGCCTGGCATATCACTGGCCACAGCGACAAGATGACCTGCGACATGAATGTACACGCCATGCACTATCTAGTAAGTAACCCTAAGTTTTTCCAGAACAGATTTCGCTCAAGAGATTCAGTTTTACCAATACACACTAACAGGAGTACACCCGCTGGCGTAAGTTGACAAATCCTGATCTGAATGAAGAGCCCATTGACACCGTCGATTACAAGGGTATGGGGATCCACTAAGTCACTATCGTCAATTTTCAGCCTTTGTGGCCCTGACCTCGAGACTTGATTCAAGAATGTTCTTCTATATTCCTTATCTGTTAGGTAAGGAGGATTTATGTAAGGGTTTATCTCTCTGTCATGTAACCTCCTTCCTGATTAGGAGCCTTGTGACCTGCTTTTAGGACAGTCATTTCTCTTTACATATGCATATTAGAGATACATTTAGTTCTAGAAGATCCTTTGTAATACTACTAGTTCATGTTAGCCATACTCTGCACTATGACAAGGGCTATTGATTAAATGCTAAGGGTCATCTAAATTAGCGGCTAAATTAGGACTTAAATGACATATATAACTCTAAATCATCCCTAGTTAAACTCTACAAGACCAGCTTCCTATGTATCAACTCTGCTTGCCCTTCCCCAATCTATGACTCTTTACTTTCTTATCACATTTTCCAGTGTTACTGTTAAGTCTATAGCTTTATGATAGTTATTAATATAAACCACGCCGGCTTTGAACGTCGGCTCTCTGTGGTTCAGCAACTCCTCTACGGCCACGGGCTTCAGGTTGGTGATCAGTACTGCCATACATTAACTTCTTTTTTACTAACTGGGTAACTTTTCTAACTTACCGGTAGGCCTCTATCATCTTGACTTTGGCTTATGACGAAGAGTATGTATATCCCTTTAACAACTTCCTCTTCAAAGTAAAGCTAGTAATTCCAGCCTTTATATCATCATTTCTGAGTACTTAACCTAGCATATGCAAAGCTCCGCCTAAAGGCGTCTTTACGCTAGTCATCAAACTTAGCAACCTTGTGGCCCACGATGTGAATAATACTAACCGCGTAGAGAATAACGTCGCTTTATAGCACCTTGTTTATAAGTCCATGGAAAAAAGCGGGCTTAATCTACTAATACTGGATGTTTATGCCTAGGCGCCTACTACAACTACTGACCAAGTAAACGAGGAGGGGTTTAGTTGGATCATGTCAGAGTTCCGGAGCGGCGTTGATCTTGGTCCGGAATTCTCCTCTCTTGACATAGAAAGTTAGAAGCATGTCTTAGAGCAGATGGCTGCCGTTCTTAGGGCCATACAAGCAGCAGATCTCCCACAAAGCGTCACTAAGTTTGGCAGCAGACTCAAGTTTGACCTGAATAGCGCCATTACAAGTGGAGAGTCGTTATCTATATAAGATGTAAGACCCACTGGCTTATATGCGGAGTAGAGAATAGAAAAGCTATGCTCCTGCTTCAAATAAGCTACTGGAAGCTTAGTTATCTAAGGCTAAAAAAGCAATAGTATTACTGCTAGGATCGAAAAGTTTCTCGCTAGCGGTAACCTAGAGAAAATGCTTAGTATTATTAATATACACAAAAAGTGTCTAACATATAGAGACTTGAGTATATATTCTAATCCTAAGTCTAGTTAACATCAAATTAATCCCTAATAGCTATTTATAATATACTCTTTAATAAAAAGGCTAAGAAAGTCATAGTAGTTCTTGACTTTAACTTCGCCTCCGTTTCTCACACCTTTAAAGAGTTCATCTCTATATCTTTTAGCTACGCCGGTGGAAATATTAGTGACAACGACACCGCGATCAACCAGACAATTCTCTCAGGCGACTTCACTATGCCACCTACAGACCTAGATAAAGAATCTCTTTAGGAGCGGGAGCTTGCTAAAACGTGGAATTCGGTTTTACAGGAGAGTGTCGCTCTTGCTCCAAGCCAGATCGACGGCGTCAACCAGATCCGTGACCTTATGCGCTTGCAGAGGTTCTTGTGTCCATACTGGCTAGGCAGCGCGTCAGTTCTCGAGGAACTGGACGAGGTGAAGAGAGCCGAGCTTAGGGCAAAGGCGGAAGCAGAGCTTGTAGGCTGGCTTAAGGAGCACGGGTATTGAACAAAAAAAATATCATGAACATCGAAGAGGCTGCACTCTGACCTTAAGAAGAGAACCAACTTGCAGCAGCAAAATCGGGGTAATTTGGTCAGAGCAGGGACGCCATTGTCAGGGTGAAGGGTCAAGAGTAGAGCAATTTGTTGTTGTTGTTGTTGTTGTTGTATTTAACGCCATAGCGGCAAGGGTGGAACCCTTGTCGCAGACCTCCCGAGGGGTATGTGGCGTGGAGAGCCGTAGGCTAGGACTACGTACTACATATATCGCCCTTCCTTCCGTCCTCCAAATCCTGCCTGCTGGCTACTGTGCGTTCTATCTGTCCCTGGTTCCCACTGGTTCCCCAGATTCATTGCTTCCCATCTGGTCCGTTTGAGGGTTGAGTTGGCTGTCTAGTCCCAGGGTTCAAATCCATACCACAAAATCCACACATGGATCCATAATATGGATCCATGTCCATTCCATTCCATTCCACGTAGGCTTCAGCCTTTCCATATTCACGCCACGGAACCCCATCCATATGTTCCATATGTGGAAATTGTGGAAAGAATTGAAGATTTAGGTGGGAGTTGAAAAAACCTGGATTTCCTTGTGAAATAGCACATACCCCAAGTACTTTCTATCGCCAACGACAACGCAATAGCAACAATTTTCCACCCCGTTTTACCCGTACACCAAGTTCAAACAAGTCTATTCTAGGGGGTTACTACTACTCACGCCCTTATTTCCCCAAATCGAAATGGCCGCCCTCCATCCTACCAAGTCAACCACACCCGTTCCAGAACGTACAGAAGAAGACAATCAACGACTCTTTCAGCTCTACAAAGGCTGGACCTTGACGGAGAGAGACGGCCAAGTGCGTCAATGGGTATATCAGTTCGGCTACGATATCCAGCATGCCCAGAAAGGGGAACGCCGATGGGTGTTTGCCTTTGCATCAAGCAAAAGCGGCCGAGGCCAAAGAGCTATGCCATCAAAGGGTTGCAGAATGCTGAGGGTCACCTGTACGCGGACCACAATGGCATTATGGATCCAACAGGCAAGAGGCAAAAGCCTGCCAAGGCATCTGAGAAAGCACATCAGTCCATTGCAACAATCCTGCAGTTGAACCCGAAGGAGCCGAAGGAACAAGATTTGATCAATACCTTGATCAAATGTTTTGACAAAACTGTATTCCAGCAGAAACTTGTCAACTGGATTGTCAATTATAGCCAATCCTTCTCGATCGTTAACGATCAAGATCTTCGAGACATCTTCAACTACCTCAATTCATCGGTGGAGATCACAAAAGCCAACATTACTGACGTGACCGTGCGTGCCATCGCAGAGCGAGAATTTGGGCGGTTGCGCCCTTGCCGCCATGGCGTAAAATACAACAACAACAACAACAACAACAACAACAACAACAACACCAGCAGAGGGTAGAGGCATCATCAACACAATCTAGCCTATAGAACCTAGTCAAGTAGGCCAAGAATAGGCACAACCCATCTTCCGCCTGCACATCATCCGTAAGAACACTAGGTGGCAACCTCGCCCACCAGCTAGAGGAAAAGGCAAAGATTCTTCGCCAATCCTTCTTCCCGCCCCCGCAACAAGCCGACCTCGCAGACCTAGAAGGCTACAAGTACCCTCCGTCAATCGACTGCCCGGACATTACTGCAGCAGAGATCGAGAGAGCAGTAGGAAGAGCCGCCCCGAACAAGGCGCCGGGAGAGGACGGTGTCACCAATGGTGTCTTGCACAAGACGCTAGATATCCTTCTTCCAAGCCTTTGCAGACTATTCAACGCATGTCTTTCATCGAGATACTGTCCTAAACACTTCAAGCACGCTACGAGAGCGAAGCATTCATCACACATTCAATCTAACCATCGACTAACCCCACACGCACCTTCGTGCCACCGACAGCAGGACTGGGTTCAGCCGCCGATAATAGGAATCTAAGTACTTGGAGGAATTGGCTCCAAGACGACCAGCTACTAACCACCACGAGAAACCGCAAGCCTCGGAAGGAGTAATCAAAGATGACACATACGAAATTGGATCTTGCTTGTGGGTTTGTCTGAGATCAGGTTAGAAACCCAACCCGAGGAGCATATAAGATAGATACAAGAGCCCTTCATGGCCTAGCCAGGACGTTATAAACTCTGTTTGTGTGCAACACAACTGAACACTTGAAGAGACGAAACGATTCTCAAGGAGCATTTTTAACCTTAAGTTCTACGTACTGTGCCGCCAACTTTACATCTACAGTCTACACTATGTTACAATGGTGTGTATTGGACCAAATACCGCCTGCTGGTCCGCTCTTCACAGCTATGAAGTAGCTGATAATGAGCAAGATGCCGCGACTCCACCACCCAAGAATGATGGATAATATCAAGACATGTTGAGCTTGGTCACGACGCCATTTCCACTCCAACAACCATCCGACAGCATAGGCGAAACCCCATGTCGAACTAAGTAGGTTTAATATGCTGGCAATAAGGTAGAGAGATGATGCCTGGAACAATTTTAGTTACGGAGCCAAAGTCTGGGAGGACGGGCTTACATTCTTAAGAGGCGACATTTTTCTCTCGATGAAAGTGTAGATTGACAGACCAGTAATCACGAGCGATACAACCCAAAGGACGATTGCAGTCGTGCCCATGAGCTGGTCAATGGCGTGGATGCGGTTAATACCCTCTCTGGGTCGGGTGACATACCCGATATGGTTTGTGTAGTTAAGCTCGAAGTCGACTGAAAGGCCATAGTAAGCAAGCGCTAGAGCGAAAACGGCGATGGCCAGAATGTTTGCTGTGTATCGTAGGATCTTGTCGAAAGTGTTGGTCACGCCCTCCATTGCGTAGTGCACGCCTGGCCCTAGTGTAAGTAGCATGACCATGACGGCAGTCGCCGAGAGAGTACGAAAGAATTCGGCGAGATATCCGATGTGATAGGAGGCACGAACGATGTGCCAATGCGAGATATCAGAGTGAATCTCGTACGTGTTTAGCACACCTTGCACGAATAGCAAGCATAGCGTTCTGTCTCGGCCGTTCCTGTCAGCATTGCGCAGTCGATTATCTAAGGAATGATTTCCGATTGCCTGCGACTCACATGGCAAACAAGATGGACGCGACCTTGAGCCAAGGGACAAATCTTCGTGCCGGATCTCTACCGTACTTGCTTTTGGCCAGGATGAGAATAGCGAATGGTAAGACAATGACGAGGATGATGCCGATTAGAGCTGTGTACACAATATTGTAGGCCCTGGCCGTGGAGCCGCCGGTAGAGACAAAGGGCATGCTGGTTGCGAACTGGTAGTTTGTGGCAGAGGAATATGTTGTTGCTCTTGCGGATGGAGGTCGAGCGCTGGCAGACCCAGAAGGCTTAAAATTTTGATAAGTTATCTCTTAAGACATCAGAGTTGACTAACGGGACTCTAGAAGCAAGCTATCTCAGGTTGGGGACGTCAGTACATATGCTTCGTAACAATCAAATTTGCCGAAGCTTAGTTGATGAGGTTCTTGTCATGGTTGGAATCTTGATGTCAACATGACGAGCGCCGAGTATCCTAAGGGATTCCGTTGTGCCAATCGCTTCTGCTTATGGTAGTTCCAGTGGTGCCTATGGTGCATGCTACTGGAAGGCCATTGCCCCTGTTCACTGCCGCCAATAAGCATTTCTCACCGTTGTCAAAATGGGCTCCTGGCACCACAGAGAGCCCTGCAGCAGAAGATTTCAAGTCGACTTGACGAGTGAGATCCTGTAGGCCTGGCCTGGCCACCACGGCCAGACGAGAGTCCATGGGACTTGGATAACTCTACAAAGCTTAACTTCAAGCCTTGATCGTTGTTTTCTTTTTTCTCTTTGTTCTTGCATCGCTAGAGGCATCTGTTTTGTTTCTTTTCCCCTCCTTCGGGTTTTGTTGTTTGGATCTGGTTTTCTCATAATCGCCGGAAGGCCCGCTGTGTAAACATGCCGACGCCACCGGAACAATCCGAGGCCCCCAAGCCCAGCGTTATCGCCAACACCAGCACCCAGCGACAGCTGCACCTGAGCGCAGGAGTTTGACAAAAGAAAGAGCAGCAGCCACCGCTGCCGCGGCCTTTTGGCCCATTTCGTCACACCCTTACTTGACAGGCCTCTCTCCAAAGCAATTCCATCCGCAACAACCATATGCGGCAGCTTTCAACGTCTTCGACCAAACCGACACGATGGGACAATTTCCTAAGCAGAAGACTCGAAACTCGGAGATCCACTCAGGGAGACAACCCCTAGAAGAAGACAAAAGAAATCCTCACGGCCGATAGGTCGGTAGTATGACGCGCTCCGTCGTAGACAATCGAGACAATCCAAACGAAGCGGGTGGATCTGTTGCTCTTGTGGTTGCAGCCCGATCCGGCACTGACTCCGGCTCCGTCTCTCAATTCGTCCATCCGCACACCCATTCCGACTACTTTCGGCGACCGCGCTGATCACGCTATCCCGGCTACTACACACCTGCGACTCTTATCGCCGGTCAGTCCTTTGCGATCCCAGTCGCCCGCCAGGCCTGCCCTTGTTCTCCCTTCGTTCAAAGTCACGATGAAATCTCAGCGAGAGATCCTACCCGCAGGCCCGTCAGCAGCCAGCAGCGCCTCACCAGAACAGGGGTCGACCCCGCAATCCGCTACCGGAATCTCCTCGAGTGCTCCTAGACGCCGTCTCAATACAAAGATTGTTTGCACCTTATGTCGTCGGAGGAAATCAAAGTGCGATGGCCAGCGTCCTGTGTGCTCCATGTGCGCCAGTATGGGCCGTGCAATGTGTGAGTACGATGGCGGCCCAGACGTTACTCGCTTTGCCGCCCTCAAATCCAAGCACAAGGAACTGCAGCGCCGCGTCACCCTCTTTGAAGATTTCATCCGCCTGCTGCCGATGCGCCCCGAGGTGGAGTCCGTCAAAATTATCGGCCGCATGCGCATCGCCAACATCGAAACGGATCTCGAAGACCTCGTTAAGTTCATCAAGAACGCCGACTTGTTGGTGCGAATGGCCTCCGCCCAGTCGGACCAGACACCCCTGGCCTCAGGGGAGCCCAGTGTCGACACGCACCTACCAACCATGCCCCTGGACGACATCTCCTCTCTCATCGAGCTTTTGTAATGTGACCTAGCCCCAACTCCCTCTGGGCACTTGAGACTGACAGTAAGACACCAGAAAATCGGCCGTCCCTAAACTCGACGCCTCGGCCCAGACTGCTTTACTCGACACGATTAGACGTGATATAGATTTCTTCACCTCACACGAAGACGGTCGATCAGGCTCCGCTCCGCGGAAATAGCGAAGCCGGAAAGAATGCTAGACAGAGAGGCACACGCAGAGATGGACCTATCACTGGCTAACCATAGCGACCCCCCTCCCCCCTCAGACAGATTGACGCGCTATCCTGCATCCCATCTCGACGCGTCAACTTCACCGCCATCGCGCCACGGTACCAACGACAAGTTGTTGGACTTGCCGGAGTCAGTCTCGGTCCATCAAGGCGGAGTACGCATCTTGGACCCCGACTCAGACACCTCTCTGCTCCCCGTCAAACTTGGATTACTCCTACTCGCACGGGTCGGAAGCCAGTCACGTTCGAGGCCCTATCAACCAGCATGCGGCTCCGGCTGATACGAAGGAAGAGTCGGATGGACCGTCACCGCATTTCAATGCATCCATGTTCAACAACAACATGGCCCCGCCGGAAAGCATGAGCGAGTACGGTACCATGGACGACAGCACATATATAATGCCATACGGTGAATTCATTGACCGCAACACTTGGATGTTTGATCCCGATGCTCAGTACAACGATCAACCCTATACAGCAGCAGCCGCCGACGCCGCCGCCGACGTCATGAATCTTTACCACTGGCAGATAGACAATCCTACCCCTACTTTACCAACCAACGACTCTCCTCCAGTTGCAGACTACAGTGGCTGGTCATTTCCTTACTTCAAGCTGCTTCAGCTCCCAAGCCCTGGACGAGCTAGCTTCCTGCGACCGGTCAACCCCTCCTCCCCGATAAACCACACGGCTTTGACATCTCCCTCTTCACGCGATCAACCGTATAGCAGCCACGGCTCAAGCGTTGCCCATGCCGGTGACAGCAGATACCCGACGCCGCCGCCGCCGCCGCCCCCAAAGAGGCGAAAATACAACACTCACACCAACAAAAACGCTTTTTCACTTCCCTCTCGCCTAATTTTTCTTGGCATCTGCTGTTAGTGAATCAGGTGCTGAACTACCAGAACCCCTACGGCCGAAAACTCTTCACGTCTTTGCTCCGGAGCCCTTCCGCGATGGCCTCACAGCCTCCGGCGGGCATCGGACCGCTGCCGGCCTCACCGGCCGGCCCCGATCGGGGCTCTGGGCAACCTCCAGAGCCAACCTCTCCATCAAGGGCTAAACGCCGCCGCAATACCGAGACTCAGTCACTCCGGCCCAGCCTCGCGGGAAGCCAGCCTAACGCCTTCAATCCGGCTTACCCATTGGCAAAGGGGCAGGGAGCAGAAGTTCCATTTAGCTCCCGAAGGAGACGGATGAAATTCCATTCCCGGTGCAAGCGGCACTCCCTGGCCCAAATTGAAAATATACGATCGACTCTTCGACTTCGCTCCGTCGACACCTTTCCCGCTCAAACGATCGAATACTGCCCCGAAAAGACAAGCCGACACTCGATGGCCCTTTTGGTAACAAGTCCATGACCGGACATTGTTCTATTTTAGCAAGGCGGTTATCTGTCTAGTGATGATCCGGGGCCGCCACCGCAGGTTGCTGTCACAGAATGCATGCAGCTCAGCAGTCATCAGCTTGTGCAATAAAAAAGTGTACTCATTGACCAACATGAAGATGACTGATGATGATGATAGGAAGCTCCACATTGCATGGCTTCAGTGGATTGTAGCTAAGTTTGCTAGTGTATAAATAAGCGCAATAGAGGCATATTTTCTGATCTCGCGAATTGGACACAACCAGGTCTTGGTTAACACAGATAGGACGAATCGTATGAACCTGACGAGTCAAATCCTGTGACATCACACACACTTCGAAAAAGCCCGTGGCCCTACCCGTCACAATAATCCATAGAAGCTGCCCCTCAAATGCTTAAGCTCTTGCTGCAAAGCGCTACTTCCCGCATCCATTTAGACCTAAGAAACTGTGACGCAGTAATGCGTCGTTTTGGAAGGGGGTCTAGAATGCAGTATATCGCGTTCTTGCACTGTATCTGGTGGTCCAAAGGTATTAATACACCGGCCTAGGTCTGTTCGTAGAAGAGGGGTACTAACCCTGTGAAAAGCCTCAATAGGGGCGTAACCACTTTCAATCCGGCGATCTTCCAAATAGCGAGCATAAAGTTTATCCTCGACCTTGCTTGCTTTTCCCCAGAAGTAGCGGCCGGTACGCATGACCACAAAGACGACGCCACAGGCCCACACATCAATGGCTCGGGCATCGAATTCCGTCTCTGTGTACTCCTCAGGCGCGACATAAGGCTCAGATCCGCGTATGCCAGAGACCATTCGAACATCGGATTCCCATGCCATCCTGAAACAGTCGCAGGAACCAAAGTCCGTTATCTTTATAACACCGTCGATGGTCAGAAGTATGTTCTCTGGTTTAATGTCCCGGTGCGCAACTCCCATTTCGTGAAGGAACTCGACGCCGCGCATCAGTTGTTTGAAGAAGCAGTCAGCCTCGCCTGGCATGAGCTTGCCGGCAGATTTTATAAGTGAGAACAAGTCCCCGCCTGCACAAAATTCCATGACTTCGCTGTAGTTTCCCTCTTCGTCCCTCATCAGGTCCAGAACAGAGACGATATTCCGGTGCCGGAGGGAAGAAGAGACAACAAACTCTGCTGTGGCACGCTCGCGATATCTTTCTTGCGACTCCTCGGGCCGACGGATAAACGTCTTGACCGCGAATAAGTCTTCTTCACCGGCCTCGGCAGTTTTATGTGATAGTCTCACTACCCCATAGGTGCCACGGCCTATGAGTTCTCGACATCTACCGTACTTTTCGGCAAGTAGTCCGACCTGGCCCTGTTTCGAGTTCCCGTTTTTGGAAATGTCTCGCTCGCTTTTGAGGCTCCTTATCCAGCTGGGAACACGGATGGGAAGGGTGTGGCCCCCGCCGTTCTGACCCAACAAGGCACGCCAACCGTTCAGTGCAAGGGACCTTTTCTGTCTGTAACATGGCTGTAGGCAATGTGCATGGCCACCTGGCGCTGCGGGGACTGATATGTATCTTGGAGAATCGGTCATAATGATGAGTGCTGCGTGGTCTCGGATCCGTTTTGCACCGTGCTCTCGAAGGCCTTCACGCTCATCTCATCTCTCATGCACCACAAGGGCTAGGTCTTTGGCAATGGCGCGAAGAAATTTTGCTCTCAAAGGGAGAAACCAGTCTATCAATTTCAACTGAGGCTTGTAGCACATATGAGGTTTGCTGTATGAAAGCTAGTCAGCGGGATGAGGATTTTCTTGGAGTGGTGGAAAAAGCATGTTTACACAAGGTCGAGAACGCACCGAGTAATTAGGGATAATTAACCATGAGGCGGTACTGTTGCAGGAAAGAACGATGCAACCCTCCACGACAGGAAAGTAGGTGGAGCGACCTGTACCTTTACTGGAGTGCTTCTCAGCAACGACAACGGAGAGTACGAAGAGTGAAGGGATAAGATGGTTATGCAAGGCGACGGGGACTTACAAATGTGTTGGGTCTCGCGGGGTGCACTGCTTAGACTTATGCATCTGGTAAGTTGCGAGAGTTCTAGTGGTGGGCCATGGAGGTAACTCGGAGTGAGGTTTCTCCCGGGCAATTTTAGTGGCACGCCATATTACATCTTGGCGACACCAGCGGTTGGATGCCTGTGCACACAGTCCTTAGGCCGATGATCGGTCATGTGTCATGCTCGGTAACTGAATGACTCTTTGAGCTTGATCGGCTATACCCTCGACTGCGAGATGACCCTGTCTCCATTTTCACTCCACCTTTATTCCGGACTACATCTGATTCATGAATTATAGGAGGCCCCTGAGGGCCATTATAGGCCTTAAAGCTGGGGGCTCTAGTGGTCACTACAGGCCCTCAATTAGAAGGGACTTCAGCCTGATAGGACCCAGGACCCTATTGGCTACTTCCCCGCACCAGGGACATCTCGCAGTTGAAGGAATAGCATCTGGGTTTCTTGTGCCAGTTGCTGTCACTGAATTAGATCTTGGGCTGAATTAGATCTTGGGCGGACTGTTCAGGCCGCTAAGCTCTCGGCGCTAATCCTACCACGAAGGCGGTTAGGAAGTGTCTTGGCATTGGCTGTCGCTCAAAATCTTGTTTCCTTGTGCGCTTTGCAGCCT
Organism: Colletotrichum spaethianum; assembly: GCF_022836535.1. Classification (NCBI taxonomy): domain Eukaryota; kingdom Fungi; phylum Ascomycota; class Sordariomycetes; order Glomerellales; family Glomerellaceae; genus Colletotrichum; species Colletotrichum spaethianum. The sequence goes on along the minus strand of NW_026054825.1, from coordinate 97,005 downwards.
GAGGCCCAAATGTATGTGTCGTCAGAGACAGGATACCTTTGGCGGGCAATTGGTTCTTTGCCTCCTACTTTCCGACAGAAATGTTTTAAAAGTCAGAGTAGGCGGTTGGTGTGAAGGATGAGACGTTTTTGAGTGACCGAAAAGTGGGTACGCTGACTTCACAGGAGGAACTGGGGATGGCAGTCACATATCCAGCAGCCCCAATGCCGCCTTACAGAACCACTTTACTTCATACATCTGGTCTCCGAGGGGAACACATTACGTGCAACCCGCACAGGTCTTCCTGGGGAACCCGAGATGTGACGTTGTCGCTAACCAAAGCAAAACATGTAGGTGATCTTGAGAGCAAAAATACATGTAATACCACATATTCGCTGATCGTCACCGACCAAACTACTAATCCAGCCCTCACCGGCTTGACTCTGGGAAAGCGGACGAAATCCCGTATTTTCCAGGGGGTATGGTTGTATGTGCTGGATTCGAGGCAAATTCTGATCCATTTGGCGTGGGGAGACTGGTTGATCGATGACTGATCAATTTGGTAGTATTGATTTTCTTCAACGGACTGTTATATCCCCGGCTCTCCTGTTGAAAAACCTTCCACACACGTTAGCCCGAGGAGAGAAGAGCCTGCCAGTAATGACGTCTCCTCTCAGGGCAGAGCAATCCGTCCTGTTGGCGAGGCGCTCTGCAGTGGCAACGACAACATGTCTCTCATTTGAAGCCCGAACATGGCCGCGGGCACACTGAAGCCGTGGACAATCTGCGCGTAAGCACCTCAAGTCAGCTGCAGACCCGCGCCCTAGCACAGAAGGGTATACTTACCACGCTGGAAGCAACCAGGAACCACACGATGGTGAGCATCAGCTGCTGCAGCCGCTCGATGGACGCCGGGGCGTTCTTGTACTGCGTCCTCAGGTTGCCGAGGTAATCCAGGCCGATGCAGAGATAGAACACGGCCGACACGCCAATGGGGCCAAAGTAGCCCACGAAGAGGCCCTGTGATGCGCCCTCGATCTGGTTGATCCCGCGGTACGATGCCATGATAACCGGCAGCCTGCGGAACAGCAGCACTCCCAGACCGATGAGCACAAGGCGCCAAAGGTCGATGAACTCGCCGTCCCAGAACGTCGACCATGGACACCGGGCGCCGAGCCACATGAAGATGACAAGGTTCAGCATCGCGTCCACCGCGTGCTGGAACTTGTCATCCAAGGTCTCGAGACGGAACCAGTCGTCCCACGTGAGGGCGTTCCCTGCCACGAAGCAGGCAAGCACGTCGTCGATTCCGAGCATTCCGCACGTCCCGAGGAGGAAGAGCGCGAGGGCTACCGAGTAAGCGAGCAGGCTCTCCCGGTCGATGAACCCACGCTTGTCTGCCCAGCGAAGGACGACGCGAGCCAGGTGACCGGCGACCCAGCCGAAAGCGACGCTGGCCCCGACCACCCACAGGCATGTGTAGCCCAGGTAGGAGATTAGCGTCTGGCCGATACCCTGTGCGCCGCCTCCGACGGTGGCGTGCTTGACGAGGGCGAGGGCGCCAAACACGAATAGATAGCCGAGACCGTCATTTGCGCCCGACTCGGCGATGATGAGGTCGCGCAGGGCCTTGGGGGTGTTCTGCTCAGCGAAGTGGCCCTCGAGGATGGCCGACGAGAGGATCGGGTCGGTGGGGGCGACGCAGGCGGCTACGGCCGCCGCGTGGGCGAAGGAGATGCCATCGCCCCCTACGAGGAGCCAGATGACGAGGGTGGTCGACATCCACATGACGACAAGTCCGGGGCCGAGCAAGAGGGCGAGAGACTTCCACTCTGTGCGAAGGTAGCGGCTCGGCAGCCCAACGCCTGCGAAGAGCAGCTGGATGCCAAGGACAACCCGGCTCAAGTCCAGCGTGAAGGTGGTGACTGCGTCGATGCTGCCATCTTCAACAAAGTGCACAGGCTGTACCGAGTCGGTGAGGGACGCGAGGAAGCTTCCGGCGAGGAAGGAGAGGGCTTGAAAAGATCATGTCAATGAGACGACGCCGGGCGGCGTCTTGTTCTTCTTGCCTGCATCGTCGCAGGGGCGGCGGCGTGGAGTACAGACTCACTGGCGTACGAGAGGTGGTACCGGTTTTTGAAGAGAGAGGAGACGGCGCCGGATAGCAAGAGCCAGCCTCCGATCCCCGTGATGGCGAGGTCGAATGGCGAAGGCGTGGGAAGTAAGAACGAGATCATGATCGTTGATCTGTTTTCGAGGGGCAGACACTTCCATCATTGACGAGAGAGGAATGAGACGACGGACGGTGATCCCATGCAAGGCAACCAACACAGGTTCCTTGTGATCGTCTGCGCACGTGGATGGTTTCCGTGGTTGACCGATAGTTTAGTGTGCTTTTGGACGGCATGAGTCATGGACAAAGAGCGAGAGGCCTCCCTCGCTTCCTAATTCCGTGCCCTGTCGTTGACTGTCGGCTGCGGGCGCTCGAGGGTCTTGTCTGGAAGAGTGTTAGATCGACAAGTGTGTCCGGATAAAAGGCAGTTGAAACTGGCCTATTCGCATTGTTGCAATATGCAACAACCGGTGAGGGTGAAAACGGGTAGATACAAGACATACATACCCCCGCTTCGGTCGAAAAAGAACCCCTCAGTCGAGCACAACAATCACTCTGTAAATAATTAACCCCAGACATATTGCATCGAGTCGACATCGATTTTCTAACAAAGGAGCCGCGAATGGCAAAATTGCCGCAGCGCCAAAGACCCTGCCAGGTGCGGAGAGCGGGCGTCACAGTACACAGCAAGCTGAGTGCCTGGAGAATGTCTTGGAGTATCTCGCAAATAGCCGCGTCGCGCCCTGCTCACGCCTCCACCCTGAATATGCGCGCCCAGCATGAACAGTCACAGATGGATGTCCCACTGCCAATTTGCTTTTGCAAAATCCTTCACCATTTGACGTGATTGGCCCTGACCAGATGCGCAGGAACCATTTCTATGCGATAATAAAAACTCGGTTCGGCCTATCTTAGAGCCCTCACTTGACGCCCTCTCGTCTTTCATCTTTCTGCCTGCTCGCAGCCTCCAGTGTCCTGTCCAGTGCCTACTGTCGCTCTTCTGTCGACCCAACCCTTTCAAAATGGGCATCCGTACTCGAGCATCATGGATGCCACACCTCAATTTCATCAGTATTCACTACGCGTGGGTCATCTTCTGCGCCGTCTTCGCCCTGCCAGTCATGATGCCTTACGGCAACCTTGCTGCCATCGATGCCTTCTTTTTTGGCGCCAGTGCTTCCACGGAGTCGGGTCTCAATACGTAAACGACACCTCTCCTCATCGCCGTGCCCCTGGATCTCTTGTAAAGCTAACATATGTGATGAAAAAAGAATCGATGTCAAGAACATCCCGACGTACCAGCAGGTCTACATCTATGTCATCCCTGTCATCACCAACTTGCTATTCATCAATGCGATGGTCGTTCCCATCCGGCTATTTTGGTTTAACCGCCGGCTCAAGCAAGCCGGTGCGTCTACGCCCTTTTCTCACGAGGTCGTTTTTAGCAGCAGGCTGTAGCTGATGTTTCTCGCAGTCGATGCCTTGGCCAGGAGAGCAGCTTCTGCTGAAGCGACGGCAACTAGTACTGATGAAAAGTCCCCGACACACGAAAACGACGGCTCAGAACAAGACGGCAAGCACGTAAGCGACGAGAACGCTTCTGCACCTGAAGCGGATGCTTCGAGGACCGTCAGGTCGCCTACCATCACGTGGGACAACGCCGTCCGGCCAGACGTCGACTCGGATGCGATCTCACCTGTTCAGCGCGCCGACAGTGCCAAAATCAGCGCCTTTGCCCATGGCCCCGTCCTTCAGGCCGCCAGGTCCATCGAGAGGGCTGCGTCCTCCGCCTTCGTCCTCGGCAGTGACCCCAGACGTCGCAGTCGCAGCCAGGATCGCAATCGGAGCTCATCTCGCCAGCGCCGGCCTCAGGACAAGGTGCCCGAGCTCCGCATCTCGAACTTCAGTGACTTGTCCGAGAGTGATCTCGACGTTCTGGGAGGCGTCGAATACCGGGCGCTGAAGATGCTCTTGTACTTTGTTTTTGGTCAGTATAGACCCTTGGTGCCCGACATTGGTGCAAGTCGCGGCAACCTTCTGTTCTCTTGCTGATCACCATGTCAGGGTACCTCATTGCGCTTCACCTCATCGGCGTTCTCTGCCTTTTGCCCTGGATTCTTCAGGCACCCTCAAAGTACACCGACTGGCTCGAGGAGTCTGGTATCGGCAAGACCTGGTGGTATGGACTTACCGCACCTCATGTCATGCATGGCATGATAAACTGACGTTACTCCAGGGCATTCTACTCGGCCCAAACAATGGTGAACAATCTTGGCTTCACCCTGACCCCCGACTCGATGGCCACCTTCAGGGACGCTACCTGGCCTATGCTGGTCATGACCTTCTTGGCCTTTGCAGGGAATACGTGCTATCCGGTGTTCCTCCGCCTCGTCATCTGGATTGCATACAGGCTAGCGTCCGAGACGTCGCAGGCTAAGGAAGCCTTACGTTACCTGCTTGAGCATCCCCGGCGTTGCTACACCTTGCTCTTTCCTAGCCGCCCGACATGGATCCTCTTTGGCATCTGAACCTTGCCGCCGTCAACCCCGCCGTTCAATTCAGCCTCCTTACCATGATGTACATTGCAGTCTTCCCAATTGCCATCAGTATCCGTGCCTCCAACATCTACCAGGATGGCGCTCTGGGTGTCTGGGCGCACGAGGAGAACCTAAACGAGAAGGACGGCGTGAGCTACATCATGGGTCACGTGCGGAACCAGCTCAGCTTCGATCTTTGGTACATCTTCTTCGGCACCTTTTTGGTCTGCATCGCAGAAGCCAAACGCATAATGGATCCAGAGGTTCCTGTGAGTCGTTCCTAAAACGACAGCCCGATATCTAAAGTTACTGACATGCTGCACAGTCCTTTGCTGTCTTCCCTGTCCTCTTCGAAGTCACCTCTGCTTAGTAAGCACTTACTTAATCATGAGCACCGCCATCACAGAATGCCCAGCTGGCCACCCTCCCAGCGGCAACGTCGGCCTCTCCCTCGGCGGCCCCTCCGGTATGGTCTCCATGGTCGGGCACTACGGAATTTTTGCGAAGCTCGTCATTTGCGCCATGATGATCCGCGGCCGCCATCGCGGCCTTCCCTACGCCCTTGACCGCGCCGTTAATTTGCCCAGCGACATTTTCGGCGATGCCAACGCGGACGAGGAGGAAGCCTCGCACGAGCTGACACATTCCAGGGTCTCGGAAAAATGCCTTGATCCTACTGGTTAGCATGATGGATAGCAAGTGACCCGTGCCCACGATATAAATGCGATGGCTGATTCTTTCACGCAGGGTGCGCGCCGCGCCGCTGCTTGAGCTTTACCAGGACGCGGGCAGCGCCTGGACGGATAGCAAGTTACCCACACCTCAAGAGTTGAAATGACCCCTGATTAAGTCACAGAGAAGGCGCGGGCGGGCCGTGATCTCTGTCCTGCCAGTGCTGCGGTATCGTAAATTCGGCAGCCGAAGTTGAGCTGGACGAGGCCCTGGTAATGCCCTTGACCGTGTGCCTATCGGTTTACTATCACTGCCACTCAGACCTTTCCCGTCTACTTCCTGCTCGTACTAGTTGCAATTAATTATTGTGAATGATCGGCTAAATCCACACGATTTATTACGCTCGGTAGCAAAGCAGAAAGGGACACTAAAGCTGACTACATGTACACTTCTGAGCTCATGTCTTTGACTCCTTGAAGCCCATACATGGTGTCTCCATTTTCTGCTTCCTCCTCCATATTTACCGTCTCGCTTCGGATCCCTGTGGTTTGGTTGCGTTTTTCTTCTGAGCTCCACCAAATTTTTCTCGCAACAGCCTACCATTACCTACTTGCTGAGGCCTCCACCATGACATCCGCAGCTCAACGACCCATGTTTATCCACGGCCATCACATTACCCCCACCATCGAGGGCTTGAAGCTGTCATCGCTGTCGTATGGTTGGAAAAAGTGACGGAAGAGCGTTTTGCTGAGCCAGTTACAACCTTCTCCCAAATGACGGAGGCCGGCCTGAGGCGCAGGAGGTCTATCTTCAAGCGCTAGCCGACCTCTTCAAGCGGAGATCCCAGGACAGAAAGCAAATCCTTCCAGACTTGGGATGTCATGATGATGGAATCAACAATGGCCACGATGGTGGTGCCAACATAGTAGCCAATGGTCCATTTGGCGAGCTTGGCGCCGCTGTTAGATATTTCTTTGAGCTCCGGGACGGCGAGAATCATGGCCGTGACGATGAGGGTCAAGACTGAACGTGTGGTTAGTTTCGAGCACTTTGAGTGGTGCATATATACCGAAGCATGATCTCTGGTGAAAGTTGGACGGGATCAACATACCGATAGCCTTGAGGGATCGCAGCCAGAGGTCACCGGGGATTATGAGGATAGTCGTCGCCGCATCAGGAATATCCGGGTGGGCGGTCTTCACACCCAAACCGATAGCAACCGCGATGGCGGCAGCGATGACGATCTGTATGGCCGAACCGGGCTCGAGGACAGGGTACCACTACGGCTTCTTCTCGTGGACAGACTCCCCTGAGGTAACGGAGGGTTGCTGCTGGATCTGCTCCATGGAGGAGTTCTCCTGAACGGCCTTGTCGGCGGTTCCGTATTCTGACTTCTCCATCGTGGGCTGGTTTCTTGAGCCGAAGCAAACACGACGTCGGTGAAGCAGGAAAGGGGATTTGGAGATAGAGAGTTTGAGAAAGAGTTGGATGTACAAGCCCGCAACAAGATCGCTGCCACGCTGAGAAGGGAGAGGGGAGAGGGAAGGTAAACTACAATCTGATAAGCGAATTCGAGAGGGGGATATATACGTGAAAGCAGCCGGGCTCGTGGGTCAGGTTGATCCTGTGGTTGCACCGGGAAGTCTTGTCTGTCTATCAGCATGTGGCGAGCCGGGATCGGCCGTCTGCGGTATCAAGACTAGATTCGGCTACATCTTGAGAAGAGCGGGGGCGAACGCGAGGCAGCTCGCGTGAGCGGCTTGCTGGTTTGGCTGGGTGATGCTGTCAGGGGATTCCACCAAGGTAGGGCACGGCACGCATATCTCCCGCCAAGGAAGGAATCAGAGCTAGGAGAGCAGAGGATGAGATACTCATTTGGCAGCGTTAGACATGACTCTCGGCGGACGCTGGTACGACCTTGCCGTTCGCCTATTGGTCCGCCAGGGCGGATGCCGCACTGCAGCATTGCCGAGAAGCTCGGCGAGACCATTGAAGACAAGGGCCGGGGATGGGTCTCTGAAATTTGGACATGATGGTGTAGTGGAAGAGGAGGAAAAATCAGCAGGATGAAGCCTTGGCCGTGGCGGCCGGGAGGTTTCTTTCCTCCGCTCCGCCCAGGACTCCACAATACCCGCTTGCGGGAAAGCGACGCAGCTCTTGCACCGGTGGTCGGCTAGTCGACCGTCAAGCTGTCGGTCGTTCCCAATTTCTGCCGCAGGGCGCGCGATGCTGCCCATTGCACCGGCCGTCGCAGAGCGGGAGCCGAAGAGAAAGACAGAGAAAGAGAGACACACACCCTCGCACTAATTACTTCTCTGCAACGTAGAATCACTTGGCATCTATCCAGACCCCGCTATCGGGCATAGCTGCTGTTACAAGAGTGGCCCAATAACCGAGTAGGAATGAACCAATCAAGGAGAACTGAGTGTGGCGCTTCCCTACTCCGCGAAGTTGTAAGAGGCGGGTTGGAAGACGGGCCTACGGAGCGCGACCCCCGGTCTCGGGCACCGTGTCCTGCCTTACGTAAGAGGTCATCTTCTGCCCCTTTCCCCTTCGAGTCAGTATAGCCAGCGTCTCGTAACTTAAAAGAATCAAGTCACTTCACGCAGGGGTCTTCAACTGTGCGAGAGGGCAATTGCCACGGCGAGTGATGGATTGATTTCCGGTAACGATGAAATGCGCATATCCGTTGCCTCCTGCATTGGATACACCGAGACCGGGGTGCATCAGGAGACGGTATGTATGTTCTTGGCTGAACTCAAAAAACCGGTTGGGAAATCGGCGGGGAAGCTGGAGACAGTGCGGATTGAGCAGATGAATTCAGAGAAACTAGAACGGACAGGTTGGAGTACTTCTTCTGAATCCTGCGAGCAGCATCCTTTGCTCTGCAATCGACCCAAGTCCGGTAAGAATCCAAGATGCTGGAACTCCAGGGTCAGTGACACCGAGTAAACACAGAGGAAGGAATATCCGACATGTCAGGACACGAGAGGATATGTGACAGCAGAGTAAAAGGCAGCAAGGTTAGAGTGATATGTACTGAAACTACGACAAGTCGATAAGGAGGATGAGATGGTGAAAAACTAGGGTGAGGAGGAATTGAGGGAGACGGCACTGGAGGGGAAGCGTGCTACTACCTGAGTGGATGGGGAAAGGTGGAGAATGGTCGGACATGCTGCGGCCAAAAGCGACACCTGCCTATTATGTTTATATCAATCAGCCTCTGTTTTTTTGTTTTTATTAATCTCTTGTGGGTACCATGGTAGAGCCGTAATTTGCCACCTATGGCCTATCCAGTCGTTGACTTCGTGTGCATCTGTTCCGGTGCCAAGACTGTGTGCCATAATGTGTACTCGTTCATTCGTTTCCGCCGCGGTTCCTCGTTTTGCCGGAATACTCACCATCGATACCTTCCACACACCGGTACGTACTCGATGTCTTGGACATTGAAGGGAAAAAAGGCTTTTGACTTGAGTGAATCTCCCTTAGTCAGATTACTGGAAAAGGGAAAGCACATTTTGATTTACATGGAGATGCCCAGAACGCCAAGCAAGGAATCCGCCTGCAGTGGGGTATTGCCAAGGGAGATAGTCTATCTAGGTCCTCGTTTCCTCCACTGGCGGATACTTGGCGGAGTCTTGGCATAAAATCACGTGCGCTCGAGCAAGGACCTAGACTCAGTGAGCAGAGCAGGCAGAGGGGGAAGGAAAACATCGCCGGAGTTTGAAAAGTCCTAATGGAATGAGGCTCTGAGTGACGGTGCTTGGTTTTTACAGGGACGTACAATAGAGACTTTTCCTTTAGCTGTGATACGTTGGGTTTGTTTTTTTCAACGTCCAAAGTTCTGCCATTTACCCTGGGTACGCTCAACATCTGGGTCACGCACTACGTAATTACGGCAGGGTGGGTGAAGGAAGGAACTCAATTGGAAGGAGCGATTGCCGTCAAATCTTGGCGGCCTTGGCGGAGCTCAACGCATACAAGAGCTGGCCAGCCCCATGCTGAACTCACGATTATTTTGCCCTTCTTTTTTCCCCTTTTTTTTCACCACACTCACCAACTTGTCGAGCAATTGATTCGTGTACTCATTCCTTTGGCTCTCAACGGCCTTTACTCTTCTCGAAGCTTTTTCTTACTGGAGTTCCCTTACGAACTTCACTTTCCTCTCCGCTTACGCGCCGCAAGAGGCCCACCTTCACCGATTGAATTGCACTCGAACTCCATGGAATTCGCTACTGTTCAGGACCTGCTCCGCGTTGTCGTCTGTGCTTCCGCCTACATGCGACAGCTCACCACTACCCCCAGATAGAGAACACCAGCATCAAGACCATTTAACCGACTAAAAAAGAAAAGAAAAGAAAAAAAAACGAAGCATCAACATTTAACGCTACCGAAATTGGAACTCGTTGCTTGCAACTCACAACGCCGAGGCTTCTTATCAAGCTTTCTTCTCTATTCATCATGGGGTCTGAAAAAGTCACGCAGCCTGCGGAGCACGTCAGCGGGCAGTCCAACCGCCCAATGACGCAGCCTGCTCACTGTCTTACTTTGGCTGAAGTTGTCGATGAATTGAAAGCAGACCAGACCAATGGCCTTTCAAGCGACGAAGCAGGTAGACGACTCGCGGAGTACGGTAAGAACGATGTCGGGGAGGCCCAGAAGGTGTCTCCTCTACGCATTTTCATCGCGCAGGTTGCCAATGCCATGACTCTGGTTCTTATCTTGGCCATGGCTGTCAGTTTCGGCATCAAGTCTTGGATCGAAGGCGGTGTTGTTGCCGGGGTCATCCTCCTTAATATTGTCGTCGGTTTTTTCCAGGAATATTCAGCTGAGAAGACTATGGATTCTCTTCGGTCACTGAGTTCTCCCACTGCCCGTGTCATTCGTGACGGACAGTTGCAAACGGTGGCTTCTTCCGACTTGGTTCCCGGAGACCTAGTTGAGCTCAAGACGGGCGATACCATTCCAGCCGATGTTCGGTAAGTTCATATGTGCATGCCTAAGTATATGGATAAGCCTGCTGACGAGCTACTCACAGCGTCTTTGGCGCAGTCAACTTTGAGACAGATGAAGCTCTTTTGACGGGTGAATCTCTTCCTGTTCGCAAGAAGGAAGATGCTACCTTTGAGGTGTCAACTGGCCCCGGCGATCGTCTGAACGTCGCCTACAGCTCTTCCAACGTTACCAAGGGTCGTGCCAAGGGAATTGTGTTCTCTACCGGTTCGTACACTGAGATTGGTGCTATCGCTGCTCAACTCCGACAGAAGGAAACCAAGATCCGCGAACCTAAGAAGACCCGGGAGGACCCCAATGCGCGCGCCAAGCCCCATCGTTATCTCGAGGCTTACCTATTGACCGTCAGCGATGCGGTCGGCCGTTTCCTGGGACTGAACGTTGGAACTCCTCTCCAGAGGAAGCTGTCCAAGCTTGCTGTCTTGCTGTTCTTCATTGCCGTCATATGCGCCATCATCGTGCTGGGAGCCAACGAGTTCCGCGCCACTCAGGATGTTATTATCTACGCTGTAGCTACCGGTCTGTCCATGATCCCGGCCAGCTTGGTAGTTGTCTTGACGATTACTATGGCTGCGGGTACTAAGCGGATGGTGAAGAGAAATGTTGTCGTTCGTAACTTGAAGTCTCTCGAAGCTTTGGGTGCCGTTACCGACATTTGCTCCGATAAGACTGGCACTCTCACTCAGGGAAAGATGGTCGCGAGGGGCGCCTGGATGCCATCGAAGGGTACCTTTACCGTCGAGAACTCTACGTCCGCATTCGATCCCACTGCTGGAGATGTTCGCTTTCACACCTCTTCGCCTTGCGCTATCGACCTCAAGAAGGCTGGAGAAGCTTGTGGTTCTATTATCAAACCCAACGAACATGCTTCCGGTCCTGATACCGGCTTTGGCCTCGCGGAATTCTTGAACGTCGCCTGCCTTGCCAACCTTGCTACCGTCAACAAGAACAAGGAGGGTGCTTGGGAAGTCCGTGGCGACCCTACTGAGACTGCCATTCAAGTTATGGCTAGTCGATTTGGCTGGGACCGCATCGCCCTGACTGGTGATGAAAGTTCTGAGTGGAGGGACGTTGCCGAGCTACCGTTTGACTCGGACGTCAAGCGCATGTCGGTCGTCATGAGGAACAAAGACGGTACCTACCACGCGTTCACCAAAGGCGCTGTCGAACGGGTGATTGAAAGCTGCACTACTTACACCCCTGATAGTTCTGGCAGCCTGGTTGATATCAAAGATTTCCGCGACGAGATCCTCCAGAACATGCAGGCTCTAGCCAGTTTAGGTCTCCGTGTGCTCGCTCTTGCCAGCAAGCCGATGCCTGGCGAGGTAAAGGTTGATGCCGAGACCGGAGTCGACAGGTCTGCCATCGAGTGCGATCTGGTATTCCGCGGCCTCGTTGGACTTTACGATCCGCCTCGTCCCGAATCTGCCACCGCTGTCAGACAGTGCCACGAAGCTGGCATTGAGGTCCACATGTTGACCGGTGACCATCCTGAAACCGCCAAGGCCATCGCCGTTGAAGTCGGAATCCTGCCTTCCAAAATGCATCTCGTCGCGAGAGACATGGCCGATTCGATGGTCATGACTGCGACGCAGTTTGACGCCCTCAGTGACGATGCTGTTGACGACCTCCCTGTGTTACCCCTGGTTATCGCAAGATGTGCCCCTAGCACCAAGGTCCGCATGATCGAGGCTCTTCACCGTCGCGGACGTTTCTGTGCAATGGTAAGCCCCCATCCTTAGACATACTATATTGTTCTCAGGTGTGACTAACCTTTACTCTCACAGACTGGTGATGGTGTCAATGATTCTCCCTCGCTTCGCCGTGCTGATGTTGGTATCGCAATGGGTGTTGCTGGTTCCGATGTTGCCAAGGTAGATACCTTCCACGTTGATACTACGCTCCACAGAACATTGCTGACTTCTTGTAGGATGCTTCTGACATTGTGCTTTCTGACGATAACTTCGCATCCATCCTGGCCGCGATCGAAGAAGGACGCCGCATCTTTGACAACATTCAAAAATTCGTTCTTCACGTTCTGGCCGAAAACGTCGCGCAAGCTGGTACTCTCCTCGTGGGTCTCGCTTTCAAGGATAGGACTGGACTTTCGGTTTTCCCCCTTGCCCCTGTTCAGGTTGTCTGGATTATCATGGCGACGTCTGGTCTCCCCGACATGGGTCTGGGATTCGAGCGTGCAGTCCCGGGCATTCTCCAGCGGCCCCCACGCTCGCTCAAAGCCGGTATTTTCACCAAGGAGTTTCTTACGGACATGGTGTTCTATGGACTTTGGATCACTCTGCTCTGTCTGGCTAGTTTCACACTCGTGATCTACGGGTTCGGCAATGGTGAACTTGGCGAAAAGTGTAACGAGACGTATTCCCCGTCGTGCGACCTGGTCTTCCGTGCGAGAGCTACCACCTTTGCTTGTCTGACATGGTTCGCCCTGTTCCTTGCATGGGAGATGATCGATACCAGACGGTCGTTCTTCCGTATGCAACCTGGGTCTAAACGTTACCTCACGCAGTGGGTGGTTGACGTATGGAGGAACCAGTTCCTCTTCTGGGCTATCATGTTCGGCTTTGTCACCCTATTCCCTTTGATCTATATCCCTGTCTTGAACACCTCCGTGTTCAAGCACACCCCGATTTCTTGGGAATGGGCAATCGTCTTCATCGCCGCTGGACTGTTTTTCGCTGGAGTCGAGGCCTGGAAGTTCGGTAAGCGGGTGTACTTCCGCAGACAGGATAGCAAACGCTTGGGCAAGTCCTGGAAGGAAACCGACATCGAAGATCGCGTCTTTGGACGATACCTCAATGGAAGTTCCTCTGAGGATGGGACAGCCGATGAGAGAACGATTGACAAAGCCCAGTGAGAGAGAGCGCCGAACCTCGCGTGTTAAGCTTGGAAATTGTCCTTCACCCCTCGAGACACGTGATGTGGGTTGATGCCAGTTCTTGCATCAACAACACAGACGAGCAAAGATGATCATCGGATTGCTTTTGCTCCTTCTTTATTACTGCTAATCGGGCACCTAGCAGATTGCAGAGTATTTTGTTCGTTGTACCCAGCCTTCTCCCACGAGGCAGGATTCCCAGTCTTGAATACGGCGCTGGCAATTTCGGGAAACAAACGAACTTTAGAGCGCCCAATTTTTTGGGTCGGGGTCGAGGAGAGAAAGTCACTGGAATCAGGAAATGGCACAGACCGTAAAACAGAAATTGAAAAGCGTTGTTGCACTGAGATGTGAACACCTCTCATCGAACTATTTATTAACAACCCCCCCCCCCCTTCAACCATGGCAATGGCTCTTACACTCTGTCTTGTCATCGTCCTTCATCTTAGACAAGTGCTTACGTTTGAAGTGCTTGGTGAGGTCGTTGGATGAGTAAAACTCTTGGATGAGTTCATTCATCCGAGGATCATCCGGAGGGAGACGCTGCTGTGACGAGCTGAGTCGGCGAAACGTCGCTTATCTTGTTGCATTCGGCGGGCTTTCTTCCTTTATTAGGCGGCCGGAAGCGCTGTTCGTAGGCAGCGGCGTGGCGCCTCGCAAGGCGGTTCGAGGTGGCGGGGTTTGCAGCCACAGTTGCCTTGGTCGTCGTTAACTCAACCACCCTGCTTCCCACGCAACCCCGCATACCACGCAGCCCCAAACCCCCATCAATATCACCATACCCATCAACAACATCCATTATTCCTCATCCCTACCACCTACCCAGATGCAACTTTCTGCTTCACTAGATAATTCAGATCCACTGGATTCACTTGTGCTACTCTCTGCTTCGCCAGCAGCAATTTGCGCCCGTCGGATATCCTCGATATTAGCGAACGTCGTGTTAGGGTCCGTCTGGACCCTTTTTCTCCTGCCTTGTTGCTGACTATCCGTCTGGGCCTGGAATGCCTGGGCCTGACGCTCTAGGACTGTCAGTCTATAGGCCTGTTGGTCCCAGCCTTTTTGGACCTTTCTAAATAGGTGGCGTTGGGTGTAGATTTCTCGGGTATCTTGCGTAAGCTGGTTGAATAGGTGCAGCTGACGCTGAAGATCAGCAGACTTACGCGGGGTTGACCATGGGACTATAGATACAGCTCCATCCCACTGCTGACTTCCTGACTGCCCAGCTGTCTGGCCGTCTAGCTGTCTGGCTGGCTGGCTGGCTGATGCCTTAGACACGAAAGGGCTAGATAGAGGTTGCGCTACATCAACTGGCCATAACCCAGTGTGTTTCCAGCCGCTTTTAATAACCTGGATAGTCAAGGCGTCTAGACGTGCCCTTCTATAACAGTCTATAAAGTTCCTCTTGCCTGTTACAGTTGAATCGCTTTGTATATCTAGGTACCCTAGATACTTCCTATAGGCTGCCTTAAGAGGTCGGAATACTGACTGATCTAGAGGCTGGAGGACGTGTGATGTGTGCGGCGGCAGAAACAGGAGGTGTATGTGGTTCCGGAAGCATCGCCACAGAAAGTCTGTTGTTGTATGGCTATGATGGGCGTCTAGAACTAGTAGTCTAGTATCTGAAGGGTCCTCTGGGACAGTCTGAGGGATAAAGACCTTTTCTAGCCATTCTAGGGCATTCTGATCAGTTGTCCAGCCGTTCTCTGTTGCTGTGAATTTCCAGCTAGCATAGGGTTGAAGATCTAGAGGAAACCACTGTTGCTGGACTGACTTGCCCTTATACATAACAAGAGGCGGAAGTGCGCGTCCTCTGGCAGAGACGCACTCGATCAGAGATACCCATGCCCGCGATCCAGGCTGTTTTTTCTGGATATACTTGGTCTCTGACGATCCTAGTACTAGCCCATTGCTTCCTTTGCCCTCGAGGATACCAGTCTCATCCATGTTCCATCTATTAGCTGGCTTGATGGGCAGGATTGCTGGCAGATCAAGGCGATGAAACCATTCCTGGATAATGTCAGCAGTTGCCCCATTAATTCGCCTAGCGTCAATTGCCC
Source organism: Colletotrichum spaethianum (assembly GCF_022836535.1). Classification (NCBI taxonomy): domain Eukaryota; kingdom Fungi; phylum Ascomycota; class Sordariomycetes; order Glomerellales; family Glomerellaceae; genus Colletotrichum; species Colletotrichum spaethianum. Next base: position 81,738 of record NW_026054825.1, on the reverse strand, counting down.
TGCATCGCTGGGTTCTGATAGATGGGTTTCTGCGAAGAAATCGCTGCATCCACTTCCTCCCAAGTGGTCGCTGCCCATCGCCCAGCATGCGCTCAGCCAGCCCTTTGACTTGCTGATGGCAAAACGCAGAGCCTAGGGCAGCCTGCTTAGATATCCACTCAGCAAGTAGACCTTCCTGGTTCTGAGATAACCGCTGCAGTCTACCAAAGGCAGTATTTCTAGACTGGGTACCATGGAGACGTTGTCGTACAGTCGCCTCTGGGATGCCCCATTTGCGACCTGCCCCGCGGATACTAAGCCCGTCAGCAATATCCCAAAGTGCCCGCTGCAGCTCATGTTCACTATACTGCTTCATCTTATAGTAAAAAAGATATCCTCAAAAAATGGCGTTGTTTGGGGTAGAATAGAAGATGTTGTGATAGTTAGAAAAGAGGAGTAGGTTTTATGGTGACGCGTTGTTGGGCTGCGTGGTATGCGGGGTTGCGTGGGAAGCAGGGTGGTTGAGTTATCGAACTCCTGCATATGCATGCTGACAGTCATCACTTGCGAGGCGGGGCTAGACAGGGCTTGTGGGGCAGTGTCAAGAGACAATCAAATGCTCTCTGTTGGGTCGTGTTGGCGTCTCACGCCAGGTCAACCGAGACAAGGAGCCATGTATTTTTGAGGGCACTTGAAGTTGCGAGAGGTCGTCGCAACTTCCTTGACTGAGTGGCCTCGGTGGCCTCCCGTGCAGCCAAGGAGCTAGAAAGGCTGGCGAGTTTCCAACCCACTGAGCGGGTTGTGTACTACTTTACGACTGAAAACAATGCTTTTGCACGGCCAGACCCGTTTGTGCAAACACGCGCGGCCACGATCGAACTCCGCTAGTGCATCTCGTGCGACTGGGAAGACTCGCTCGTTGGCCAATAGGGGACTGTCCCGCCTCCAAGACAGCTTCCCGTTTGCCGCCAGTGGACAATGTTTGCTTGTCTGGGCGTTTGCTCTCGGCCGCATCGCCTGCTAGTACCATTGTTGGTTGTTGCGACCAACGAGTGCCAATGCTGGATCCGTTATTAATGGACCGTCAGTCCCTCGTCGCCTGTCACTCCATTTTCCGCTTTTTCGTTCCACAACGTCGAAACTTTTCAAACAGTTGGTTGTATTCATCTAATAATCCGGCCTTTCCTATTTCGTGCTGTGAGGTACGCCTCCCAGGTTCGTTCAGTGTGTTCCTCGTTATATCGTCGACGTAGTCGTTTAGTTTCAGCAAGGATTTCCGCGCATTCCTCGTTCCAGCCTGCTCTTGACTTAGGGGAGCCGGTTTTCGTTGGTACCCCTTCGTCAATGGCTGTGGTGAGGGCTTCGGTTATCTCCTGGAAGTATCTGTCTAGGGCCGCTTTCGTCCTCGGCCTCCTTAGCGGGGGAAGAGTCCGTTTGACAGCTTTCATAAAGACGGTTTCGTCCATAGCCTTCCGGTTTCTCTTTTCTTCTTGTTGTAGTTGTGCGATTGTTAGGTCTAGCGATGTCGCGATGGGAAGGTGGTCTGAGTCGTGGTTTGCGTTGTCGTCTACTCCGCATTTGATGAGCCTGTCGACCAGCCCAACCGTGAAAAGGCAGAGGTCTATTGTTGAGCGGCCGTCCCCTTCCATGTATGTAATCGTGCCCACTGGTAGTTGATTGATGAGGTCGAAATCGTCCATGAGTTCTATCAAGTCTCTCGCTTCGGCATCTGGCGTCCGGATCTCGCTTCCTCCCCATAGCTCATGGTGGAGGTTGAAATCCCCCACCACGATTTGTTCGATGTGGCGGTTGGCTTCTAGCGCTTTTCGTAGTCGCTGTAAGGATCTCATCCTGTCGTTGTCTTGGTTTTGCGGGTTGTATATGTTGTGGATGGCGATTTCGGTGTTCCGACCTGCATTTAATCCCAGAGTGAGGGTACAGAGATCTTTGCTGTGTTCCTTGAATTGCCACTTCGAGTGGTCTAGCTTCTTGTTCACAAAGAAACAGACCCTTGCTGGGCCTTCTTCCCTGTTCGGAGGGTAGCAGAGGTGGAAGCGGTCCTTCGCTGGGTGATGCGTTGTAGCGTTGTAGGGATTTATCCATGGCTCCTGGATGGCGAGGATATCGTAGTTGTCGATCCTGGGGTCGCGGAGGAGCGTGGCCATCACCACATCTCTCGACTTTCTTACGTTGTACTGTAGTATCGTGAGTGTGCTTTGTGTGGTCATTCGCTGTCGTCGACAATTTCCATAAGGTGGCTATCGTTTGTCGTCTGTATGTTCGCGTCTATGGCTTCCATCGCTCGGCGGGAGGGCACTATCGCTCGTCTTGGCCGGGAGTTCTCTGCCGCAACAATGATCGTGTTCTCGTCTTGTGTTTGGCTCCCGGTGGGCTGCTGACGTTTCTGTATCTTCTTCTTTATGGGTGATCTGCTACGCTCCTGGCGTGTGCTCTGGCTCTGGCTCGGTTCCAGTACTGGCCTCGATGTCGTCCGGGTTGTTGGGGTCGTTCCTGTGGCGGTTGGGGCTGCTGTGGCTTCCGGGTGGTACCTTGGTCGTTGTTTGTATGCCGCTTTGATTTTGGCCAGTTCCCGCATCCTAGTTGGGCACCGGCCGTGCCACGCTTCGTGTTCGCCGTGGCACGCCGCGCACTTCCGGGGTGTGGCCGTGTCGCTTTTTGAGGGGCACTCTCGGGTTGCATGTTCTTGCGCGCAGTAGCCGCATGTTGTCGTTGCCTTGCACTGGGTTCCTATGTGGCCGTATGCGTGGCATCTGAAGCATTGTCTCAGACGGCACTGTCTGTCGTATCGTTCGCATTGGAAAACCTCGCCTTGCCAGATGAGTCCTTCATCGATGAGTTTGTTGGCGTCCTCCGCCTTGGCGAACTCGACGATAACGGACGAGGCAGACTTTGTGGTGGAGGATCTAGTTAACCATCCGATGTACTTAATCTCTGCGGTGGGGATGAAGGCTTTGTTATCCTGCAATAGTTCGTCTCGGAGTTCCGTAAAGAGTTCCATGTCCATTGAGCTGGTTCGTATGCCGTGTGCTAGGATTCCGTAGGTTGGGATCCGCACCGTGGCACCGTTGCCTATTCGGTGTTTCCAGTCCTCCGCAAACTGTCGTAGGGTCTCCATGTCTGTGGTAGTGGCTGTTTTGATACTTAGGTCACCGCTTTTCAGTTGATTTGCGGACACGGTCTTTAGTTTGCGGATGTGCTCGTTGCTGCTCTGTTCAATGGCGCGGTCTACGTGCGCCTTAAGGTTACGGGGGTTCATGGCTCTGATGCTGGCAATGGTGGTAGGATCTCTAATGTTTACGATGACCTCACGTAGGGTTTGAACTTGGGATGGTCTTTGGTTTTGTGGGTTATGCATGCTTGCTATGAGTCCTCCTCTGGCGGCTACACTGGCATACGACTGTGCGGCGCTCCCCTGATTCATCGGTCCCAGTGCTTTGATATCCCTCACCATCTTGACAGTCAGCTCGCTGGCTTTCAGTGCCTCCTTGGCGGCTGTGTTAGTGTCCTTGTTAGTATTAGTGTTCTCCTTGATTTCGGCTGTGTTTTGCTGGATCGCGATTCTGATGCTGCTCGTGGTTCGGGTGGTGTTTTCATTGGCTGCCTTTGTCTCCATCCGCAAATTTTCAATTGCCTGGTGAACGTGGCCGATGTCGGGGATGTTCTGTATCTTGACGATGAGTGCTAGAGCCCCGATAAACGCGGCCCTGACTCCTTGAGGCTGGATAGGTTGACCATTTGCTGTGTCGATCGACTTCAGTGCTGTCTGGAGGTATGTGCTTAGTTCTGCGGCGTGCTCTCGGTATGGCGTTGGCCAGGGCTGATCCTTGGGCCATGGGGTTGCCATGATGCCTGCGTCGCTATGGGCTTCACGACGAGCAAAAGGCTATCCAATTGACCAGTTAGATCGTGTTGTGGCGCTGTTATTTGCTCTGATTTCAAAAATTTCGTTCTCGCTGTTGTAGAAGTTTTTTCGTTAGTGATCCTGGCTGGGGGATCATATTGGATCACCAGTGACCCATCTGATCCATCACGTGACCTTCCTTAGTTCTTCCGATCCGAACCCGGCCCGTGCCGCAGGCCTGCATACTTGAATCTTCTGGCTGCCCTGCTGGTTGCTTCAGGGGTTCACCTCAGGCTGCACTAGTCACCAACCGGATTTGGGTCGTAACACGCATCTTCCACCGAACTCCACAGACCCTTTCCCACGATTTGGAGCCCGATATTGATAACACAGGACTTCTGGGAGCAGTCGCCTCGTGTAATAGCCTACTGACGTCCTGATCAGGATTTACACCCTTGATCAGGTCTGACCTAGCCAGACTTTAAGTGAAGGATCCTGTGTTGCTTTGGAGGTTGTTGTGTTGTGTACGCACCGCCCCGCACCGCTAGAGTCCCGATCACCCTGCACGCCTTCAACATAACGAGAGTGAAACAAGGGGGATACACGAAACTCTACAGGCCATCGGTTTCGGCATGCGATATCAGCTGCCAGATGTAAACAAATTGGCGAATAGGTCCATGTTTACATTCCAGAGGATTTGCTGATAAGGCGTTTATCATCTGCTTCACGATGAATTCACATCTTGCCCATGTGAGTTCAAAGAGTCTTTTCATATCATCAACAGAAAGGGATCATTTATTTGCCTCACGAAAGTAGTCTTCAACAAAAACCATGGACTGAACATGATTAAGCTTTCCAACAATAATCAAAACCAATCTAAGCCTCAAGTCACACCCTTAGTCCTAGAAACGTCTTCAAGCGAGTTTTCTTGCTTATATATGATCCACTCAAAGGTAGTCCTATGCTTTTCAATATCCCGCTCAGTTGGTTCTCTGCGATTCTACTTAGCTGACTGTCTTCTTTCTAGATTAGTCCTTACCTGATAACTTATGAAACGCAGCATGTGATTTCGGAAATCCTTCAATATGTTGATCGTTGATACCGTGAAAACTTTGTATTGCAGTCGTACAGCAACTTGCAAAACGATTGGCTAGGCGTGCTGCGTTGTTGAAGTGGCTGTGAGATGTCAGTTGAATCATAACGTTGACGGTATAAGAGCCCTTCTAGTTACCCTGCCCGAACTTCCTGCTGAAGCTCTTGGATAGCCCTGTGAGTATCACTGATCTCGGTCTGGTTTCGCGATGCCTTTTCATTGCTTTGGGCAACCGCTTGGTCAATATTCGCTAGGGAAGTCTGGTTGCTGGCTAATAACTTGTTGAAGCCCGTCAAGGTCTGGGCCGTCCTATTGGCAGTTTCTTTAATTACTGTTAATGTATTATTGGTACCGGCGACCGTTGTGTTCACGCTTGCTAATGCTTGTTGCGTTTGATTAACCGTGTTCCTCGTTTCAGTCACAATATCCTTAATGTTTTCGACAGTACGAGTGACTGTTGCCAATGCAGCTTGTGTCTGATTGGTTGTAGTGTTCACCACTGTCACGACAGCTTTTATCTGGTTGGCCGTATTGTTTGCTATTGCGACGGCACCTTCGGTATGATTGACCGTGTGGCGAATTGCTGCGACGTCATCCTGAATGCCGTTGACTGTGTTGACGACTAATTTCGTGTCAGCTTTTGTCAGGTTAGCCAAATCGTTCATCAGTGTCACGGCGGGTTTTGATTGACCGGTTGTGGTGTTGACCGCTGTCACGATATCTTGAGTATCATTGATCGTGCGAGTGACAGCTACTAAGTCGTCCCGAACATGAATGACTTCGTCGCTGTTTGCCATCACAGCAGCTTTGGTGACAGTGACGGTATCGCTAACTGCCGCTAGCGCAACACGAATGTTGTTGACAGTGTTGTTGACTGCTTCCAAGTCGTTCTGAGTGTTGTTGGTAGCTGTTTCGGGGATTGTTGCTACCACAGCTTGTGTTTGGTTTACAGTGTTGTTGACTACAGCTAAAGTACCCTGAGTTTCACCGACCATGCCATGGATCGCTGCTAAGGTGTTATGGTCATCTGTTAGAGTGGCGCTGACTGCGTTTATAGCCTTCTGAATGGTGTTGACTGTTTCGTCGACCTTCTTGAATCTGTCGTAAGATTGCTCAGTATATAGCAAACATTCACACACAAGTAAAGACTGAAGCGGAGCTACCTACTTTTCGTCGAATTGACTGGTGATGCATGCCTGCGCATGCATCATGGTGAAGAGCTTCTCGGCTCTTTCGGCTATTTCGGCCAGCCTTTTATCAATATTATCGAAGCGCTGAGTGTTACATGACCCGGATGCTAACGGGGCGCAATTCGTCCCACAGACCGGGCGAGTGCATTGCTGGAGCTGATGTCCCTATTGACCCTCGTTAACATATCAACGGTCCCTTTTCCCCATGATCAGAAGAGAATATCTCACATGGTGGGGTCCGCAAGTCGCCATTTTAACTTGCTGTTGCCGTGATCCAGGGACAGAATACAAAATTTAGAATGGCAGATCCATCTCCTTCGAGGAGCAACGCGGATTGCATCTTGTCCATGACTTTATACATCATCACATATATTGCTATCTGGCTCGGATATGGCTTCTGTGGGGGAAAAACTTGCACTTTGTGAGGAGGGTATCTTGTGATAACGCAAGAAAATGGTGCTGGGGTGCGCAACGGAAAACGATGCAGCCATGTCCGCGTTACCCCGCGACAAGGGTGGTGGAGGGACTAGCTACTCCTCATCTCCCGCGCTCGCCTTGGACCCAACAGAACGGAACGCGGGGCTGTCGGCAGGAGGCTTGACAAGGCTACCCAATGCGGCCAGCTTCCACACTGCCTTGGGTGGTTCGCGAAACGGCGGTAGACCTGAATCCATGCATGAACGCAAGCTACCCGCAGCCGGTGAGAGCTATGCAACAGCCCGAGGTCAAACCATTGGACGAACCTGGTCCACGTTGAACGTTTTGTGCAGATACTGCGCGCAGAGCCTCGCTTCATCCGCAGTCTGCCAAATGCATGTAAATCAACGATCAGAAGACGAGTAAGATTGCACCATTTGTCGCGTACTCCGCTGAAGAGCTGCAGCGCCACCTTACCAATACACCTCCTGGCAGGTTTCTCGAGCACGCATGCGATTAGCCAATCGTTCCTCGGGGGGACCCGAGGAAACTGGGTTTGGCTACTTCCCGATCTGCACATGCCACTTGAAATGTAGGTAAACGACAGCACGCCCAATTAGCCCTGCAGAAGCGGTCAAGCCATCGATTATGAAGACAAGGACTGAGATTGAACGCAATTGGATTATCGGCCACGAAACCAGTGCAAATTAAAATGTCGCAACAACGTGGTATCTCTGCACCCAGCTGATTGCATACGCGAGATAGGGTTGGCGTGACACGGCTGGTGACGACAACCCGGATGGGAATAGAAGATAGGGATGGGTTAGCTAAACCTGAAAGAAACGCTTCACCAGATCCACAAATATCCAGGCCATCGATGATCCAGTACATGGGGTTGTCCCGGTCGGGTAAAAGTCTTGGAAGCTCGTCGGTGAACAGTTTGTTCCAGATTAGGTCCTGGGTATTGTGCTCGAGGCTATAGCTACCGGCAGCTAGGGCCACCAGATAGTCGCGGAACGGCTCGATCTTGTTGGCTAGTTGAAGGGCCAGTGACCTAAAGAGGGAGACAGCAGATTGTTTTCGTTGATCGTCATGCTGGAAAAAGAAGAATTGACAGGACAGGCTGCGACCCCTGAGGCTTTGTGCGCGCTTTCCAAGGACGTGATGGTTAGAAAGCGTAGAAAGGTTGAACTGAATGGGTTAGATTTTAACCATTACTGGCTAGCACAATCGGGGCGCCTACGTCAAGAGTCACTATACCCGACTTTACCCTCTGTTCGCTCGACAGTGCCATTATACCTAGCATTAATGCACAGGTAAATGTAAGCACCAAAAGGAGTGTCATCAAATGTTTGACGCACATGTTTTCGCTTTTTTTTGGGTTTCAAGATTTGTTTAATGGAATGATTTCTTAGCAGGAAGCTCTCATTTATATGGTTAGGCTACCAAGTCCGTTTTCTGGGCCCAGCGCCCTTGGTGGATGGACTACTTTCGCAAGTCCCCAAATCGGTACCACGCTTGCTCTGGTTTCTTGAAGGCAAAACGCCACAATTCAAGTCTCGTTGGGATTTAAAAATAACAATATGAAATTGACCAATGCAGCACAGGACCAGCAATATCTAGCATTTTAACCAAGCTACTGCAAGCATTGAACTTAAGACAAGACATTGTTAGTGGCTATGGATCAACTCCATGCCGCATTGTTTCGGTTCTGGTCATAGCGGCTGGCAATTTTGTTTAATAGCCAGTTATATAAGATGCACAGACACAGCATGGCCACACATATGCCTGAGATGACACCATTAGTGATTTTGGCAGTCACAGACATGTGACCATCCTGTGTTGTGAGGATATTCACGAAGGTAGATAGCAGCCCTATAAGTGACGTTGACAGAACTGGCCTAATGCAATCTATAAGTAGGTAGATGTAGTGAGGGTAAATATACTTACATGAATAAATGTCTTAGAAGCCAGATATAGTTGACTCGAAACTTGGCCCATAAGAAGCAGATGCCTGATAAACCAATGAAACAGAGAGCCCCAGCCAGTGGTAATAGCTGGATATGGCTGACTGTTTCCTGAAAAGGCTGACCACTACTACTCTGATGCAGTGTGTTGTCACAGGCCTGCAGCGATGTAAAGGTATTAGGTAGAGTGACAAAACCAGCAAGTGTAATCTACGAAGAGGCGGCTGCTGCGACACAATACCGCGTTTTTATTCGGTCTGCATCGATAGTCATAACTGCAAATCGTGTACTTTGAACGCCTTGATTGATGCCATCCAACACTGGCGTGTTTTGAATAGCGCGCTCCTTGCCTCGCGACATTACGACTCTAGTTAGGAAGCACTGGAAATGGACGATTAGAAGATCCGGTTATTGAGATAAACTTTTGAGGGTTAATCACACTAGTTATAGATAAGAACACTTAAGAAAAGTCAGGAGGAATTCTGGAAGACTGCGGTCATAAAGACGATAGAGAATAATCTTTTGGTGCGCTTCTGGCTTGACCGAGCAGTTTGCCGGTGCCCTAAAAAGGCCGATCGCCGGGTGAATGGCTATGGCTGCACAGGTTCCTTTTGGAACTGTGGCACACGACCGATGAAACAAGAGCAGACTTTACATTGGCGTACAGCGGTCCTAGTTCTGGTTGTCGTGTCCGTCTGTACTTGGTACATAAGATAATCTGCAGAAGTTACATCATTCGCACCGCCACACTCAAAAGCGCATATCTCCGTGACCGGATAACGAAACGCAGGTCAAAGCTCCAAACATGCGCAATCGAATGAACAAGATATCTCTAGAATCCAGTTGTGCTCATTGCATACCATACCGCGCTATCACTTTATTCTGTTACTGTTGCGACCCAAACAGTTAGGATGCTCGCCGGTGTTACTACATAATGCAAAACAGGAGATAATGAGACAGGGTTCTCACTACCGAAGCTTTTGCTTTGTAGCGGGGTTGGTTGTCCCGACCTATCTTAGAAGTCTTCTACGAATTGTTAATCATTAGGAATACCATCTGAGGGTACTGATCGCGGTATCGGAGTCTGTGCCGTGGAATGGTCAGGGAAACACTGCTAAGATCTGGCAGGGTCTCCCTGAGACTTTTGCGGAGTTAGAGAAGCATCCATTTGCTCAAGCGGATTCCCTATCTGTTGAGTTTCTTGACGACCAAAAGCCATTGAAAGTCGTGATTAGTTTAGCAGTATCGCCATCCGGAGTTCCACTTTTTCAGCGAGACGATGCTGCTCGGGAAAAATCCCGACTCTGGGTGGAATAGCTAGCTCTACGTTTGACTACTTTTCACGGGACGTGAAGATATCAACGACGCCCTCTTTGCAATACAAGGGCAGAGGTTAGGGCTGAGTTCACAGGCCAAAATATTGGGAATGGGGACAGTTCACGAACTGGTAGAACCGCCTCTGGTCTTTTGACGACTAGGTGTTAGCTGTGCAGGTAGCTCTCGAGGTCTGCTATTTCAAGGTATCGGAGGATTGTAAAGTAGTTGATAGCGTTTCTTATGCCGAAGATAATGCACAACCAGAAGATTCGCACAATGAGTATCCGTACAATAGATGAAGTAGCACAGTCCTTATGTCATACAGCGATTAAACAGGCCCATAGAAATACCCAGTCATGGTCGTGTATGATCAAGCCCATCAAGTGCGAATGGACTCATTCCTGCCAAGGGCGGTGTAAACCAATTGAATTCATTGCCTAGCACTCTCAATCCACTAAAGAGCCCATAAAACAACGGTTTCGGAGTAAATCTGGATACTAAAATGGATATTCTTGGGCTTGTCAAGAATGAGGTGCATTCGCACTTGACGGGATAGTCTGACTATTGCTGTAACCAATGAAACGTGCTGGGGCAGCCAAATTGCCTCGAAGATCGTTATTGTTGGATCGCGTGAAGGTAAACAGCAACCTCGGGATTGAATATGTGATCTTGAACAAGGAAGTCCGCTGACTCTACAAGCCATGACTGGCAGTTCTTTTGGGTGATTTTTTTGCCTGTTGTAGTCTAGAAAGCCTGTTAGTAATTGTGCCTGGGACAGGATAGAGAGATGTAGTTGCAATGAAACAACTTCAAGTGGTCTGTGATAAAAGCAGTTACAAGACACTCCCTAATTTAAAGCGCCGTGATTATGTGGAGAAATCAAGCAAAACTCTTACCATGTCCTCAATCGAATTCAAAGTCTTTCCAGGAGCCTTCGCTTTGTGTACACTGGCTTCAAAACCACAGACAGGCACGGTATCGATTTTATGCTTCCCATGGTTGAGCATCGCCTTCTCATCAAAATGCTGTGCATTTACCCATTGCAGCGGAATCCTTATCGTAGGATAGTTTCCGGTCGCGTCGAAGTCATGGCTACGCTTGATTTCGAATTCAAAGCCGTTTCTTACGTCGCCAGTCGCGTGAATCAAAACGCCGATGTCATGATTTCCGTGCGAGCATACAAAATATGCCCAGTGATCTTTGAAGGGCGCACCGTTGTACACCAGCAGTTCGACCAAAAAGGCTCCAGGAGGACCTTTCAAGGCCACAGCTGGCGGCTTTGGGGCTGGAGGTGGGGTGGGAGCCTTCTTGGCAACCGGTGGAGGCGGAGGAGGCGGCGGAGCGCCGCCAGTCTTGGAGGTACTGGAAAAAGAAGAAGGCATCACGATCAATAGTAAAACCTATTAAAGATCACAGTATTTGTTTCTGTAGAGAAATCGAATCTCGATGGCTGATTCTCGACCCTTTCGTTACTTTTATACGCATGCATTTCGCCCTCTGGGATGCTTCCAAAGCCAATGCTCGGGATTGCCGAAGACAACTCAAAGCGCGCGCCAGATCACCGATCCAATAACTGAGCCTCAAGGCTGCAGGGCTTATAGTTGTTTTCCAGCGGTCGGCGGCTACATAACATACGACGGGGGTGAACATCCTAGTTGGGGAGAGGCCATTATCCGTCACTAATTGATATCTTTCTTGATGGCTTGCTACTGCCAACTCTTATTACTTGGTCAGTGTGCCCCTTAACGACGGCGCTTACTGACACAAACGGGCCCACAACTTGATGCTGGGTTTCGCTAGCCACTGCCAAGTGTACTGGCGATGAAAGCTCGTGGGCAATTCAGGAGTCAGCTTGCTAGCCTTAACCAATAGAAAGCGCGTGTCTTCGTTCGTGACGCACTGACAATATTCATCCCAGTGCACCTAAGTATAAGACGGGGTAGAGGACCCCACAAAATTGTGTTCAGGAACACAAGCTCACCTCACCAACAACACATTTCCAACCCACTCGCGGATATCCTTGATCACTTGTGCCACCACCTACATACGATGTCGACCGCAGATACTTCGACTCAAATCATCAGCTTCGATGGATCCTCTGTCCCTGGTCAGACGAAAATCTTTTCCGAGTCGAGCTTCTTCAAAGAGAGACGCGCGCCTACGCTTCCTGCCCCAGCTGAGGTCAGAGCCCGCAACGAGGAGCCGGGCAATATCCGTGCTACAAGCTTTGATCGCCCACCACCCGTCACATTCCCATCGCTCGGGTTGCTTGTCAAGTACGGTGGCAATGTTACAATTGTCGAGGCTCAGACTCAGATGATGGTGCACGAGCGGCTGCAAGGTTTAGTCCCCGTGCCCGAGATCTTTGGCTGGACCGAGGATGATGGGCAGAGGTTTATTTACATGTCCTTAATAGAGGGCGTGACTTTACAAGAAAGATGGTGCGATATGAATGAAGACGAGAAGCGTGTGATTTGTGAAGAACTTAAAGGAATGGTAAAGGAGTTGCGAGCATTAGAGCAAGACAGCCATGATCGATTTGTTGGTGAGTGGATTATCTCGAGTCTACTTTGCAAGCAATTCTAATAGGGTGCCCTATTCTTCAGGTAGTCTTGGCAAGCAGCCACTGAACGAGATATTCCTGGCATGCCGTCCAAATCTCAGAGGACCGTTCGAAGGTTCAAACGCCGTTCAGCAGTTCCACGATGCTTGCGGAATCGAGATTGATGGCGAAGCGCCAATCGTGTTTACACACGATGACCTCGTCCCACCCAACATCATCTTGTCGCTAGGGCCGAATCCGAAAGTGGCAGCTATCATTGATTGGGGCCAGGCGGGGTGGCTTCCCGCGTACTGGGAATATTGCAAGGCGAAGCGGGTAAGGCTCAACCCGAAATGTTTCAATGATGCTGCCCAGGAAGAATGGCGTACAAGATATCTCCCAACCATTTTGGATCCGGTGGACGATGAGACATACTACCATCCTTGGCTTTATTTTGTCTTGTCCAAGGGCATCTGATTAGTACTCCTCTTCACCGGATGAGCAGGGCATGCCCCTCACAGGCGCGACAGGAAATTTTGGCTAAAGTAAAACACATATTGATCATAGTGGTCCGAGTAATATAGTGATATGACTTGCCACCCGTAACTGCTGCACTACCGATGGATGCATCACATGTGGCCGCTTTCTCGCTCATTCCACAATGGACAATCGGCAAGAGGCACCCTGACACGATCAAGAGCATTGCTGATCTCCCGACAACATATCACGCCCAGGGGAGTTATGACGAGGCAGAGTAGACCAATATTATTAACAACACACCACACAACCTAGATAACAGCATTATGTTCCTCCAGAAATGAGTACAGCCTTTGTATGGCTTCACACATCGACTAGTACATGACTAGATATTGAGGAATTTCCTCACTGCATCGATCGATCACCATATTCCTAAAATCCGTAATCGTCTCCTCACCACCGTAATCCATGTTGTGAATAGTTGTCTCCGCCCATCCGTCTTCACAGCGTTATTTTTTGAATGGCTTGCCGGACCATGTGCAATCAAGGCCTGCCCTGCTGAGTGGTGGCAGCATTGCAAGAAATGTAGGAGGAGCGACGAGTCGACATCGAAGGGTTTGTATGGCGCCGTTAATGTGGGTCGTCCATTGGGAGAAACAGGGTGCACATGCAAAACAGCGCGGTGCCATGTTCAAGTGTGCCGAAACCGAGAGGAAAAACTGTGACTTAGCGACTGCTATTCCCACAAACTAACAAAGTATGCTTACAACGGCTCTGTTGGGGTCCAAAATGCAGTGAAGGCTGGTACCCAGGGTGCTACGGGTGCTGACATTGTACAATGTGCCACGCCGGTTGCGTCCGAAAGGATATCTGCACATACAGCTCCAATATGCTGGTTTGGCTTGAAGATAACCAAAGAGCAGTGCAAGTCTCTCCAACAGGGTCCCAGTTGCTTACGGCAAGGCTCATTGGCACGTGGCCATCTTCCCGGTTGGTAAACGCTATAGCTCGCAGCTGTTTCATACTTATGCGTTGGCTAGCGCACCTTCGCACGGCCAAACCGTCACACTAATAGAGAAATACAAGAAATCCTTATCCTCTGAATTGCGTAGCCGAGCAAAACAACACCATGAGATCAGACCAGTTGACACTATTGCACATACGCGGGCCCTACTCTAGTTCAACACACCAACAGTCTCAGTCCTGACGGAACGGCCTGCCGCAGTTAGGGCCACAATTATCATTAACACCTCCAAGAGGCCTAATCTTCTTGGATGGGAGAAACTCTTTGGAAATTAGGGTCGGTGAATTGACACCCAACTGCACCCTGCGCCGTTCAAGACAATAGGCTGCTACCAAAAGAGCTAGGTGAGATGTGATAGACCCTAGAAGAAAAATGAACGTTCAACCACAGCCAAATTATCTAGGAGGTTCCCCGAGAGTCTTTACTTCATGTAAACAAAATTTTGGTGGTTATCCTAGTCAACAATGGCGTTTTCAGCTTAGATTTGGTGCTCCACCAGCTTTCATTCGGTTGCACACACTCGGTTCATCTAACTACTGCGGTTCTATACCAAGATCGCTTCAGGTGCCGCAGTTCTCAAAGCACGAGAAAGAAACAGATCCGTAGTAACGACAGGTTTTATAAGCAGATCGCGTTGAATAGCGCAACTCCGTCTTGACATCATTACGCATGTGCTTCCCACAATCCATTTTATCATGGTTCTTTGTCAAAGGTGTGGCATTACCCCGCTACTAGACTGGGAAAGTCAAGGGATCTTTGGGGGTTCAGCAGCTGCTTATCTTTTTCTCCTGGCAGCTTGGAGGCTCCCGCCCATCAATGTGCAAGGACAACTCGGAAGTCAGTTCGCATGTGTCTGACGAATCGACAGCCACGGAGCAGCTCCGGCTACCTGGCACAGACATCATTTCTGCCCCGCTTCGGAGCTTGCCCCTTTGGTACATGTATTGGTGAGACCTCATGATACCGGGGCAGAAACGATCTGTCACCACCTCGCTGTGGATGGAAGAGAAAGCCCATCGCCAATTTAATGACTCGCTGCACTGATCCATTCAGGACCTTGCTTCGGCAGCCCTTGGCTGGTACGAGGATCTAGATCCTCGATGGACAGCTTCTTTCTGAAGACGTCGCCACAGACACCGCAATCAACGGAACGTGGACTAAACTCCGGGCTACTGCGAAGCTCTCCTATTGGGCTCTTGACTCCCCTCTGACAATCGTCTCCTCTAACAAAGCTTTGAGCCGGGAATTCCCTTCAGCCACATTATGCGGTCATATGGCACAGACCATTTTCCCTCCCGGAGTTGGAAAGTGACCATACCATTCGCTGATGACCATAGGAACAGCTCCGAAGACTGACAGGAGAAGGCGAGTTTGCAGTCCATCAAGAGCTCGGCCTTTGAACCCCATCGTCGACCATAGATACCAAAACTGATTAAGGCTACCAGGGTGTGCTTCCTGCAAATGTCCAGGGGACAGTTGGGCCCTCTTTAATTCATTGGGGCGCTTGCTCAACTGAGACGTCATGCCTCGTTCAGTCTGACCACGTTGTGTCGCATTGCCCCATATACACTTGTCGCAACCTGTGCCTTCGGCCGTACATCTGGTTCGAGTTGTTGCTGCGGGAAAAGTCAGACAAGCCAGTCTCAACTATATATCAGTCCCTGTTGGTGCTTGTAACTTGTAAAACTGGTCCACTTCCTGGGAATAAAACATCGTTCCATATTTGGAGAGATTTAGCTCGCGGGCTTTTGGCTGATTTTACTGTTATTACACACGAAACAAAGCCCTAGATTGGCTAACATCATCAATCGACCCAGAAAGCCAAACCGTCGAGGCTATATATTGATCGCGCCAGCCAGAGCGATTGAACCTTCGGATAAGAGCAATTCGCATGCGATACCGTCTGAGATCATTCAGACGAAGCTTTCTTTCAACACAACTACGTCTTCCCGACGAATACGTACCCGAAGTATGCACTAAGTGGGAGCGCTACCCTTCGACACTATCCTGACAACACCCTTCTAGACCATGGCAAGCAGGCTCCCATTGACACCATTGCCTAAGACTGTAAGCCGTCGAAATTCAAGGGTCTGCACACGCGAGGCTTGTGAAGTATGTCGAGAGAAGAAGGCCAAAGTAAGTTAACGAGCGAGTTTGACAGTACTCCAGTCCGTTTCATCCCTCGAGCAATATCTAACAGTATGTAGTGCGATGGTGAAAAACCGTGTTCGCGATGCAGGTCTCGGGGAGCGCAATGCGAATACCAAATCCGATCTCATCAGACAAAGCGCAGTCTGCAGGCCGAACTCGAAGAGATAAGGAGTTTTCAGCGTCAACGTGACGCCGTCCTTGGGGCCCTCGCGGCACCGGGACAAGCCCACAATGTGCTTCTGCGTTTGTGGAGCGGCGAAACGTTTGAGAGGATATACGAGAAACTTGAAACGCACCACCCGGCATCCCCAACTACCGGCCAAGGGTCGGACGCTTTAAGCCGAACCCCACATATCAAGGAGGACCCATTCTCGACCCTTACTCAGACACCTCTTTGCTCTCCTCCAATCCTAGACTACTCAAACTCGACGGACTTACACGGGTCAGAAACCAGTTACATCCAGAGCGCTATCGAGAACCAGAATCCGATATCCGACGGCACGAAAGTAGAGGCAGACGGATTGATGTCATACCTCGAGGCGTTCATGCTCAGCCACATGGCTCTCCCGCATGGTGTGAATGAGTATGATACCACGGATTATACGCCGACAATGCCGTTTGGCCCGTTCATGGAATATAAAACTCCGCTGATACATCCTAACACTCACTACTCCGGCCAAACCTATCCTATGGACGACGTCGGCAACGTCAACTGGTGGGAGCCAGGGCTTTCTGGCCCTGTACTGGCAAGCTATACCGTCTCTTCGTCCACAAATCACAGCGCTTGGCCGTATCCTCAATTCCCAGCACCTGATATCTCAAGCCAAGCACAAGCTAGTCACTTACAGCCGTCCCCGATGCATTCCCCCGAAAATAATGGCTCGCCTCTGATATCTCGTTCTTCGTTATGGGGACAATCGCACCGCAGCAATGGCTCAAGCATCGCCAGCGCAGGTGAAAGCCTGTACTCGACTCTTCTACCCCCGAAGAAACGAAAGCTTGAGGTCAACGAACAGGACTCCTCAATCACCGCTGGCACTAGGAACGACAATAAAAAGAATCACAAAACCTCGACAGACTACAAGGCCCAGAGCAAGTCTCCTGTTCAGGAAGCTCCATCACACGACCGCGAGCGTTACAGGCAGGCCTCGGCTCGTAACTGGCAAAAAAAAAAGCAACAGACTACAGACCTCGAAGCAGCGATGAATATTGCCGAAGCCCGTAACTGCGAGCTTCACGGCGAATACTCCGAAGTGTTGAGTCAAGTCATGGATGCCAAGAACGCTCTCATGGACCACGCCAAGTGCAACCATCCGGCTATAAGCAGCTGGCTACGCTGCCAGACGACTAAATACGTGCTAAACAAGGGTGCTGCAGTAGACAGGGAACAGAAGGACCAATATGAGCTGGGTGACATGGCGGCGCCGGCGTACCCAGTGGGTCGGAAAAGAGCCGCCTACAGGTGATGCTGCGGTAATACGAGTTCTCAGTATGTCCCGCGATAGAGGACGCATGCATTTATAGGAGAATCCGTATATAGAAGCTTAAATACTTGGGCTTACCAAACGGGAAAATGAGTTACTGGCGGAAGACGGGGGGGTGTGGCGCGGTTTGGTTTCCAAAGCAAGGCGTTCAAAGTCAAGAGTTTATCCACTACATAGGACGGGCATAGGAATATTTTACGGGCTAATGCGTAACGATGGATAATTGTTTTATTTGGTTCAGAAAAAAAACATTTGGCATTCAGATGCAAGATCATGAAAACAAACCTTCCTTTTCACAATCGAATCCACTTCACAATTATTGCATGCTGATAGTCCTCCCGGCGGGCTGCTAAGGTAGCCTAATACCTGAACACGGCGTAGCAATGTCCATACCGCAGAGTGACGGGGATTGTAAGCTGTCGAGGGGTTAGGGTACTTCGTATGTACTTGACGGCAAGCAAGGCCCGAAGGATTGCTATGCAGCCAAGACTGGCGATGAATCTGTGGCCTCGGCTCCTTTCTCGAGAAGTAACTTAACCACCTCGATATGACCTGTATGTGATGCCAAAAGTATTGGCCCCCATCTATCTTTGTTGCTGACATTGGAATCGGCCCCGTTTTCGAGAAGCATAGCTACAATATTCAAAGCGCAGTTCAAACAAGCAGAAGCAGAACCTCAAGCTGATATCCCAAACTGCTGGCTTCATTCACGTCGTATCCCTTTTCTCTGATGAGAAAAATGACTACGTTCATCAGTTGAAACCTCACGGCGTAGAACAATGGCCCAGTCGGATCGATCTCAACCAGTCTGTTGTCATGCTTTGCATCTTTCAACTCTATCGTTGTCCTCCATACAATCCATGTTGGATTGCTAACATTGACTGAAAAGGCCACTGTTCAGTGGCTGCAAAAGGTCTTCCTGCCCCAGACTGTCCCCAGCCAGCTTGATCAGGCCAGGCTGCTTATTCTGTATGGGCATGGGAGCCATACGACGACGAATTTATGTGGCAGTGCTATACTCATAACGTCTATCTGTTATTCTTACCGCCACACACCTCCCATGTCCTGCAGCCACTTGATCAGTCAGTCTTTAGCCCAGTAAAGTCAGCCTATCGCAAAGAGCTTCACAATCTCAGCCAGTGGAACGATTCAACTATAAAAGGCAGAAGAAACTCCTTTATTCTTATCAGCGGTCACGCCCAGCTGGGCTAACAGCAAAGAACATTAAGAGTGGCTGGAAATACACTGGGTTGTGGCCTATTGCTGTGTCTAAGCCTCTTTTAAGCTCCCTATTCCTGCCCAATGCAACGACACCGTCAACACCACTCAACAAGGCTACCCAAGACACCCAGGGTATCCAGGATACCCAAGATATAAAGGAATGGGCATCCGCTTCATCTGCTGTTGCACGGTCTACGCCTAAGAAGGTCAAGGAACTTATAGTCAACTAGACTTATTCAGTTAGCTAGATCAAAGTATCGCCACCCAACGCCCTGGGAGGTCAATTCCCTTGGGATTCATTGTCTCTGGCACTGAACAAACTGGTCCTGTCTACAGGGTCGTTTGAGATCAGAGGACTGGACTCAGAAAGCTAGATCAAAGTATCGCCACCCAACGCCAACTATTCAGAAAAGTCAAAAATGCTTTCAAGAGAAGCCTTATCAGCTGGCTACTGCCAGCACTAAATACAACTTCTCCAGGCCAAAGTCAGCAACACTACAGCAAGGAAGAGGAAGGCTGTTCAAATCGACTCTAACACTAAGTTCGCCAATATCAGCGATATACGGCAATTCCAGCTTGAGTCTGCCGAAGTTGATATTAATACGGACGGATCCGTCACATCTGATTACCCTATTGAAGCAGAAAGCTGTATTATAGTTGCATCTGGGCCGCTTCGATAGTGAATTAAAATAGGTGGCTGTGTTGTGATACCCTTGTTTTTGGGTGGTCGGAAAGTGGGTACTGTGATTTAGCGAATCGACCAGATTGTTGAAGAAGCCCCGGCGTGGGTTAATTTTGGATTGTAACAAAGAGCGAAGCATTGAAGGGTTACCGGCGGACTATCAGTCGGGAGACACGGACTGGCCCTGGGACAAGTTCATATAGCGGAATGGCAAATTGCGAAGGGCAAGGCAGTCTCCCACAAACAGCAGGTGCAGCTGTTTCAAGAGTCTGATCGTCGCCGGACAGCCAGCTTACTCCTGGCGTCACTCTGTTTGTGATTATTGGCGGACTCTGGACCTGACGCAAGTGGCCTAGTAAAGCCTCTAGTGTAAGCGCCATCGGGGTTGTTATGTTTAGGGCGCTCCATGAAAGAGGTCCATGACAAGTCCAAGCTGCGCTGTTGTGGTCCAGGAGCTTGACCAAAGCCATCAAGAAACAATTATTAACCCTCGTTCTCCCCGGAATCGCGCGGTATTCTTCAAACAGGCGGCCGACCGGGAAGAGTTTCACGACCCAGTCATCATATCTCCCTGTGCCAGTTGCTATGCATAGATTACGAACCCGGAAAAACTAGGCGCCTGCTGTCATTGCATGACGGGTGTAGTGCCTTGAAATCTAAGGCACCTCTTCTTGTCGGACGCTAAGCTTTTGGATCCCTCCTTTAATACTACCTCCCTCCTTCCCTCCCTCCCAAGACATCTAGCGCCAACGCGAAGACGGCGCACACTGTAGTCAATTCTTGAAGGTACAAGCCGCTACTCAGTCGTCAAGCCGTAGTGTCCGTTCCGGGATGGCGGTGCCAGCCACCAGATGGACCCACTCGAGTCAGCGGAGGGAGGAAAAGTCCGGATTCTGTCTATGACAGCGACGCCACTACTCTGCGGCTAAGAGGACGATAGACCAAAGGCAGATCATATTCAGAGAGTTGAACAGAGGTTGTCTTATAGCTCCTCAGCCCACTACACTGACTGCCTCTGATCCGTCATTGCTTGATTTTTTACTTCTTTTCTCCGCTGATCAATTTCAGCTGTCATTCAAAGCCTAAAGAAGCCGTTGAGATTGCGAAAACAGCAACTTAATTTTCTTCAACGCGCAACCTCTTCGTTTTTGCAACCATGGAAGTTGCAACAGCATCAACCATGCTGATTACAGCGTCCACGGTTGCGACGCCCACTCTAACGGGCAGCAGAGCCCCCTCGCAAGGTGGCATTTTCGAGGGTCTGAACCCTTCCGTCTACAACCCCGCGGACCCAATCGTCATGTTCATCATTCAGGCTGTCATCGTGATCGCCTTAGGTAGAATACTGAACTGGTCTCTTAGCCTGATTCGACAACCCAGAGTTATAGCAGAAGTTGTCACCGTGAGTCGCAATGAACTCTCTTAACCTTTTACCATCACGTCATCAGCGCCGCCCAAGACATGAATTTCAAAACAGATCTGACATGGAAAACTCAGGGAATCCTTCTCGGACCTTCTGTCTTCGGCCGCATTCCCGGATTTACTGCAGTCATCTTCCCCAAAGAGTCCATGGCACCTTTCCGACTAGTAGCCCAAATCGGTCTTGTTCTCTTCCTCTTCCTTGTCGGCCTCGAAATCGACCTTTCATACCTCCTGAGAAACTGGAGAATTGCAATTTGCGTTGCAACCCTAGATGTGGCCATACCCTTCGGCGTCGGTGTTGCCTTAGCCTACGGATTGTACAATGAATTCAGCGATGACCCGGGTGTCACACCCATATCCTTTGGATTATTTGCGCTCTTCATCGGTATAGCATTCGCAATCACAGCTTTCTCCGTACTTTGCCGAATATTGACCTCCCTGAAGTTACTCAACACCGCCGTTGGAGTCATCGTGCTGACTTCTGGAGTCACCAATGACGTTGTCGGCTGGATCTTGCTTGCGCTGTGTGTCACTCTCGTCAATTCTGGCGCCGGGGTGACAACAATGTGGATCTTACTTGTCTCTATTGGATACAGTTTGTTGGTTGCCTTTGTTTTTAGGCCTATTTTCATGTGGGTGCTTCGTCGGACAAAGAGTCTGGAGCATGGTCCCTCGCAAGGGATAGTCTGCTTGACTTTAATCATGGTCCTGGCATCTGCATCTTTCACAAAGATTATTGGTGTTCATGCCATCTTTGGAGCCTTCATGATCGGCCTCATGTGCCCCCACGATGGCGGTTTTGCCGTCAAGCTGACAGAGAAGATAGAAGACCTAGTTTCGACCCTCTTCGTACCTCTGTTTTTTGCCTGGTCCGGCATCAACACCAGCTTGGACTTGCTTGATACTGGAAAAGTCTGGGTATATGTTGTCGCCGTTATTTTCTTGGCGTTCTTTTCCAAGTTACTCGGAGGTACTGTTGGTGCACGAATGAACGGCATGGTCTGGCGTGAATCCCTCACCATCGGCACTCTTATGTCCTGCAAGGGTCATGTTGAGCTTATCGTTTTAAACATCGGCCTGCAAGCCAAGATTATCAGCACAAGGATGTTCACCATTTTTGTGGTTATGGCGCTTGTCACGACTTTTATTACCACACCTCTTGTCATGTGGCTTTATCCTCCGTCTTATCAGCAGAAGCTGGAGCTGTGGAGGAGGGGCAAGATCAATTGGGACGGCACCCCAACTCAGAAGGACGGCGCCGATAGCAAGAAAGATGACGATCAGAGAGAGCCTGCTATTAAACTGCTGGTGTATCTTCGCACGGATGGTCTTTCTAGTCTTTTATCAACCATATCCCTTTTCACCAGCGGCCAGGATGCTGCATTATCCCACAGCTTGTCTCCCGAAAAGACTTATCACGGTGGAGAAAAAGGTCTCGTCGAGCATGCTGTGCAAATCCCGGAAGACGAATTACCTCCGCAGGAACTTCTTCGAATCCACGGCCTACGTCTGGTCGGGCTTAGCGAGCGCAACTCTTCAGCCATGAAGGTCTCGGAAATCGAAGGACATGCTGGCCAGGATCCCATCATCAAGGCTTTTAGTACATCAGCCATTAACACAACAAGAGACGTTGTCGTCTCGGGTCAAATTACCGTTGTACCTGAAGACTCCTTCGCCGATACATTAGCCACACAGGCGACCAAGCTGAACAGCGACCTCATCGTCGTTCCATGGAGCGAGACTGGCACCATCTCTGAGCTCCCTTCTTTCTGCAGCGCAACCACAAGGAGAGTAGATCCTATTGGCACCGGCGACTTCTCCAACCTCATGGCCAGCGTCTTTGACAAGGCAAAGCACATCTCGGCGGTAGCTACATACATCGATTCCACACTCCTCGGAAAAATCAACAGCTCAGGCACAGGAACCAAGAAGCCAAAGCACCCCACCAGGCAGAGATCTGGCATCAACGTTTCCGACATTCAAGATCTTTCCGCTTTCAGGTTCTTCTCGGCAGAAAGACGAGGCAAGAAGCTGATTCGCGTCCTCTACACGGGCGCCGCCGACGACATCTACGCCGTGAAACTCGGAATCCAGCTCGCACAGAACGAGAACCTCGAGGTCAACATCGTCGATGCCGCCGATAACGATGACGAGGCCAATATGCAGTTCCTACGGATCACGTCCGACATCCATAGTTCCGTCGCCAGGCGCATCACCTTCAACAAGGTTGTATGTACCGTCACGAAGGATATCACTTCATCGGCAATCGTTGCCGAGTATCTGGCTCTTCAAGCCGGAGAGAAGAGGGATACAATATTTCTGCTAGGCCGTTCCGACGTGTCTCGAAAGGCCAGCAACAGGACTGCTGGAGAGATTTTTATTGTCGATCCGCGGAAGACGCTTGGGTCTATCGCTCTTGATGTCTTGATGGAAGTTAAGAGAATAGGCGTTGCCAACGTGAGCTTCTTGATCGTCCAGGCAAAGCATACCGTCATGAATAGGCAGGCGTTGCAACGCTGATCGAGTGTACGCTCGAGTAGCGAATGGTTGGGCCAGATCGCTTCTGGCCGGAGCAAGTTTCAATTAAATATCACGTGGTTTGTTTTCAAGTCCTTTTTCACTCTCCACTACAGATGATTCATTTCTCCAATAAACACCATTCTCCTTTTTCCCCAGCATGAGAAAGTAGGAAGCATGCAACAAATCCCCATGTTTTTGACGAGACTCAATAACTGCCTTTACATGACGAATCTACCACTTACCAGCCGGAGGGGATCGGGTACCTATTGGTTATCGTCGACAAGCTGGCGAAGGATGTAGGAATTGGGGAGATGCAGACCGGAGGCAGAGGCTTGTGCAGAGTGATCAAGGCCCAAAGTTATCTGGGATTGTATATTTTGATTGGATAATCAGCGGAAATAGCGCGAAGTTGAAGTCAGCCACGGCCACGTACCGTTGTTATCCCTGTGCCCAAGCGTAGTTTCACCGCCTTCCTGCTGCTAACGCGGCAGCCCGTAGGCAATTGGCAATCGTTGCCCCTCACTGTTAACGTCTTTATTGTTGTTTTTCTGTTGATATCGTCGTTGATGCTGTTATAATCCCATCGAGTGCCAATGGACCTCATTTTTGCCCAGGGTGGTGTAGATACAATCAGGACTAATGGCCGCATGGGCCTATCCAATGGTTTAGAGGTAAGTACCTTCATTGTGTATAAATTCTGGTTGTACCAGAGGTACCAGCAATGTTTAACAGTGGCACGTCATAGTTAAAGCAGCCCTTTCGCGTCTTACGCCGCTGTGTGAGGTTATTCCCAGATATGTCGCCTAAGGCCTGCCGTGACTTTACTACCTCCCTACTACCGCAATAGGAGCAAAGTGAGCAGGCCTTTCTTAATCCCTTACGATGATGTTCCTAAGGAATAGAGGTATCCCTTTTATCTGAAGCCCTCTGCGCTCGCGAACGTCGGCGACCTCCTGCTAATGGTCCAAACTGATAAATTGGCTGGGTTAGAAGCAGTTGCCGCCATTAGTACTGGTTTGTGGCCTTTTGCCAGTTAGGCTTGCCCCAGCTCTGCAACATAAGGCTATTCACAATCACCACTTCAAGCAGGAAATTCCAAGCAAGTAACTAGCGGCCTCCTCAGCAAATAGGGAAGCAGTGTTAATAATATAACCTCATCTAGTCACTTATATCAACATCACCCATCTGGTGTGTTACGGTCAGATATCAGACAGTGGTGTTTTCTGCTAACAGGTAGCTGAGGTCGATATTCAATAACAATCTTGCTGGTCTGTTGGTGTCTGATGATCAGTCAGGCACTTCAAGGCGTAGGTAGCTTGCGTAGCTTCACAACAGAAGGATGATCTAAGAGTCACTTATTAGAGAGTGAACCACGAAGTTGATTGCTGAAGGGCTATGAGAGTCTGTCCTTGGGTTCGCCCAAGTCCATCATGTATACAAGTCCTTATTCCCAATGTCCCTTCACGACCTTCTAAGTCTATTGGGTGCTGATCAGTCTTTCGGTTCGGTTGATCGATCAGTGGGTCTTTCAAGTGATCAACTTATCTTATCTTCACGTAACTTGTACCATAGTTCTTCCGTGGCCGAGGAGTCATCCGTCCGCTGTTATGTTCTTGTCTGCACAAATGCTGTGGTCGCCCATATTCCGCCCTTTCTATGACTTTCTTCTACATCACATCGGCAGCCTTGACTACAGCCCGGGTCTGGCAAAGTCACCAAGCTGCTGTTGGATCACCATTTGCCTCCCTTCACCTGCAGATAATACTACTAGATTCTGTAACTTTTTGTTCTTCGAGGCTCTTCGTGATCCCCGTAGTGCTATCTGAAGGCGTCGCTTGAAGATTTATCATACTTTGCAGCCCTAAGCTTATTTCTCGTTACAAATTCAATCCTCACACCAACTCTGTCCTCGTGTTGCAATCATCCGGGGGCTTATCGGCAGATATTACAGCCTCTCCGCTGACTTTGACGCACCCAACCGTGTCAAATGCTTGTTGATTTTGTTGTTGTATGTCATGGACCGGTCGCTTGTTGCGGGATTGTAACCAGGATCGAGAGCATCTACTCCAGCCGTGCGAAAAGAAACCAAGCAATGGGCGTAATGCTGGTAGCGCAATGACAGTGATCTGGGTGGCGATTTCTGTTGACCCAACGAGATCTACTATGAATTAATTTTACCTCAAAATAAAAGCCGTGAAAAGAAGTCATATTTACAGGTAGAATAGTCCCAAATGGATCTCACAGTCAGAATAAACCTAACAATGCTAGTAAGAACGGTGGCTATCCCAAGGAGGAAGATGCAAAGCAAAGCCCTTCTATGTTTTGCTTGCAAAGCTTTTAATTTAAGAATTGGGAACGGGAGTGCGAAGACTTGAATACCACGTCAATATTACATGTCAGTACTGATTTTCGACACTTACCAAATAGTTCGGAGATGATGCCAATTGACCAGGCAACGTACATGGGCTCCGGACTATTAACCAATGTACAAGTGGTATCAGCATCCGACCTAAAAAGAAGTTAGAAACAATCCGAAAACCACAGTTGCGTAAAAATATCAAGGAAGCTCATGAGAATAACAAACCAATTCTTAGATATATGAGTGCCACACCAGAACATGTCCATGAACACGGTTGTAATAAACGCACAAGTGGCGTAGGCCGTAACTAGGTAGAGACACAATCGCAATCTCTTTTCGGATTCAGAGAAGATCTCGTTGTAAAAGGCTAGTAGACTGAACCGTGGGAAGTAAAAGCCTAGATCAAAGACGACTGAACTGGCGAATTTCCACTACTTAATGGATTAGTGTATAGACTAAGGTAACAGACATAACAGGCGCATAACTACCTTTGCAAAGCCTTCATCGTAGTATTCCTCGACGAACGCGCTTTTACCTATTGACAATGTATAGGTATCACCGACGACAAGGATAAGAAAGAACAAGAGAGAGGCTAGAAGAAATATCTCGGATAGCCAAAAAGACCATATCCTCTTCCACGTGCGTACTGTCAATCGAGCAGATATGATGACGAAGCAAAGAGCGAACAGAATCCACTCCCCAATCTAAATAGATTGTTAATAGCCGATACTGTATGTGTGCAAAGACATTGATGGATTACTAAGAAGTCTCTGCTGTTGATTCCCATATTGCACAGCGACCAGATATGATAGCACTGGGACCAATGCCGTCTTAACGATGTGTTTAGTGAACGATAAATACCGCAATGAAAATTTACCGTGAATAAAATTGGTTCGTTGAATGGCTCTAGTGCTGGTCGGATTTATGAGGCTAGGTCTTGGATGTGATTAAAGGGGGAATGGTTGAATGCCAGGGAACGGCTAATTTCAAGCATCAGGAAAAGAATGGATTTTACGGCAATGCCTAATAAAACTCCGAGATGTGATGATCTTAAAACTTTTATTTGGTGTTCTTTGTTGAAGCTTCTAGTAAAGGAACCATGTATTTCCGCATTTGTCAAGGTGAGCCGATTAAGCTTTCGACCGCTCAGGACTGCCAAGTGCTTCTTGCCGTTTTCAATAGGATCATACCCAAAAGCACGAGAATCGCTGGTTGCAAAACATGTGAGTTAAGTATGTGACTTGTGGGGCCTAATCGTTCTGGAATCAGGTAAATCCCCGCCACTAGTCCCAAATGTGCATCACTGGCTTGTGCGTTTTGAATCCCTTTTCTTGCGGCTTCAAGCGTAGTACAAAAGAAAGGCGGTATTATGGCTTACGCTTTGCGGGCAGATACGCGAAAGTGAGCTTTCTCAACACAGGTGCGAAAGTTCCCTGTTAGGGCTGCGCATCAAGCCACTGTACTGGTCTCTATCTCGCGATGGTACAGTTTCCACAAAAGCCGGAAACAAAGTCGTCGAGAATGAGTCCCTTGGTAATGACGCAGTCCAGTTTGGGTCCAGTCGCTTTCGAAGCGGCCTCCAATAGGTTGACATATTCGTACACTTACGGATCTCCAATTGGTCAGCAATGTCCCAGTTCAGTAAGGGCTGCTGCTACGTTTCGAGGGACAAAATTTTGTACCTCTTCTATGGCCTTTTCTATGACACTTGATACATGTTGGTAGTCGTTTTGCTCCCTGTCCTTGTGACCTTTCAAAAGATTCCTTGATGCTCATTTGGGGGCCTGTCCAGCTCGTCTTGCGGTTAGTCATGCGCCATGTCATGTAGCTGGTCTTGAGGCTCGTGGTTGCTGTCTAGGAATCGTAGTTGCTTTCGGAGAATCGGGCAGTCGGGCATCCAGGTGTTTGTGAAGTCAAATCTCACCCCATTCTTCCTTGCCCAAAACTGAAAACTGGCAACCAGGACGGAATCAATTCCATGAGTATATAATCGTAAATTGACCATTTCCAACAATCGACCATCGTATAATGGAAGTACATCTTTTGGGGAATGATCCATAATTCCTCTTGTGATCAGAAACACTGCTGAGGTGGAAGGGTACCAAAATCCATTGCATCAGGTGATGGCTGTGATGGAGTAAGAATACTTAAGGGACGTTGCTGATTAACTAGAGACTCGTGAGTGTACGGACGTATTGGGGGCCTTTCGAAGCGCATGCCGTACGTAATCGGAACATACTGCAATGGTTTTTCAGCTGTTACGGATTGGCGCGGGGGGGAATCCGGTATATCGGACACGCTCCCAGCTCATACCTGGGCCGTTGTTGGGCGTGGTATCGCCGGTGTGTCTGGTATACCGAGGTGCCATATCCCTCTGGCATGACGTGGTATCGCCGGCGTAGTAGCCCCTGCACTTGAGACTCACGGAGACGATACAGTGGCTCAAGAGGACGAGGCGCACGTCGGTCGGTTCAGAGACGGGATTGCCGTTGTACGAGCTGGCCTTACCGGCCCCACAGGCCCGGCCGACGCCGGACAATGAAGTAGCGAAGCAGGTCCTCTTAACGCCAACGAAACGGGTTGTAGCGACACTGATTACCCTGGTTCCGGTAGCGAGCTACCATATCTCTCTAGATAACCTCGTTTCCTCTGTCCGGCTCTTCCGGGCCCTCCGGAAGCTGCAGTTTAGAGATTCCGGCACTTGCTGGATAGACGAGAAACTAGTTGCTGAGGAGGTCAAAGGCCGGGGGATCTCATGTGGGAAGACCCGTTGTATCCCTACTTCTGATGGGGAGATATGGTATTGCAAACGCCTTTCTAAGGACATCTCTATACTGATCAGTTCTCTCTGCACAGGCCAACTAATTTAGCTGGAAAGATAATGCCCTTGTGCTTTTCCTTACTACAATCTTCTAGGCAACTAAGGACGAGCAGGTTATCTGGGCCTGGCGCTGGCTGGCCGGAGATACTGCTGCAAAACAGCCGGGCTGGAAAGTCTTCGGCCCCGACGTCCAGAAGGGCCTGCCGGTTCCTATACCAATTGACCTATATAAGCGCAAGGTGGGCAGCTTTAATATAAATGACCAGACTAGATCATAATATCCATACTGCCGCCATATTCATCGATGAAACCACCAGTCAATTGCTTAGAAATTCCTGTTTGAAGTGGTTGTTGTGAACAATTATGTTGCAGTGTTGGAGCAAGCCACAGGGGCAATCTTTCAAACCCAGTAGCAATAGCGGCAACTGCTTGCAGTCCGGCTACATCAGTAATTGAGACCATTGGCGGGAGGTCAATGACGTTCGCGAGCGCAGCGGGCTACAGGTAAAAGGGTTGCTTCCATCGCGACAGAAGGAAGGCATTAAAGCCACGGAAGGCCTTAGGCGACATATTTGATGATAGCCTCACTCAGCCACAGCGGCGCAAAACGCGAAAGAGCTGCTTGGATTATAACGTGACGTCGTGTATTGACGGAGATCGCCGGTACCTCTGGCATGGCCAGAATCTATATGCATTAAAGGTACTTCTAAACTATTGGATAGCTCAATGCACAATGCAGTCATTAGACCTGGTTGGCTCTATCCCACTTTTGACAAGAATGAGGTCCATTGACACTTTGATGGAATGGGTAGGCAATTGGCCACCCAGAAGGAAGGGAGGAGATTGCAAGACGCGCCAACCAATTTGAGCGTAAAGACCAAAGACCTCCAAGTGACGCATCCCCAGCTCTTGCACCCGACCGAATTACACCTCAGGCAAAACTCTTCTCTCTGACTTGACTGGCGTGGCGGTGATAGTTAAGATGCACAAAAACGGAATTAAAACATTTGCACAACTCACTATTGACGGAGACGCTATATGGTTTACTCGTTCAAAGAACGGGTAGCGCGAAGTAGTACCTGCCTAGAGGGTAGGAGACGACCAATCTGTTAGCCTTGAGTGTGCATGCATATGCATGTCTCTTGGCAGTACTTGCGGTCGAGCCATCTTGGATCCCTCATATTGTATCCACCCTGTTGAGACATACCTGATCTAGACCGTTCCAGGATCGTACAAGACCCTACTGGATCCTACGTAACTTTCAGGCGAAAAATCATGCCCGAATCCTTCCATTCCATCAAACTAAACAATATTCTGAGGCTTAACCCCAAGTCATCATCAACCTCGTCCTGCGCCGCTCGAAAGCCCTGAAGGAACGTCTTTGTGCCTCTTGCCTCTCCTGGCTCTGATCATCGAGTCCCACTATGATTTCAAGTTTTGGAGACAAGCGCTCGGCTGCTGACGGTCAGCCTGTCGTTGGGGACCACCCAAATGTTGCCTCGACAACCAGCTTTCGACGTATTTTGCCTGCAACTGTTGGCTCCGGCACAAGTCAGGCGAGTTCAAGCCGGGGATCAATTGTGTCCACCGATCGGTCTGTGAAATCAGGTCGTCACCAGGTTTTGTCTGCCTGTCTGCAATGCCGGAGGCGAAAAGTAAAGGTATGACTGTAGTTATCCATCAATATTCGTTAGCACCTAGCACTTTTCAGTAGTCATGTATCTCCCTTAGACGGGATGCCTCCTCTATAGTCGATGTGGAAGATATATTGGGGCGGACCTCTTTGGGCAGTGTCATCAGGTTAGGAAATTGTGATCTCGACCGGTGACTTTGCTCTACCTAAATCATCAATTTGAGCATGGAGAAGTTACTTGATATGCGCTGAAAACGTCACAAAACTGACAAATTCAAATCTCTTACTAGTGTTCTGGAAGACGGCCAAACTGTGGACGTTGTTCGTCCCAAGATATTGAATGCGAATGGGATACAGAACCTGACACTTCACGAGTCTCATCCATCCGTAAACGTAAAGAGGAACTCGAACGCGAAAACACAGACCTCCACGAATTCCTGCACTCCTTACACCTCCGACCTGAAGGGGAAGCCGTCGAGATTTCTAAGAGATTCCGAATATCTGGCGATGCGATCCAAGTACTTGACTTTGTGCGCAGGGGCGACTCGTTCTTGAAGGGAGTGAATTTCGACACAACTCCACGCGACGTCATGTTAACCAATCCCGATGGTGCAGACCGCTCTGCAGGCCTTCTGAAGGTCCCTGCAAAACCTTGGACCGATCTGGCCAACGACAGCATTGTGTCGGAGCTGATTACCGGGTTCTTTCAGTGGGATGAGCCGGCTCTCCTCGCGTTTGTCGACCAGAAAAGCTTCCTCGAGGATATGCGTCAATCTTCACTCGAAACGGCAAGATACTGTTCCCCGTTATTAGTCAACGCCATTTGTGCGTTACGAAGCGTACGTACCGGGGTTCCTCGTCGATCCTGCCGAAGCATTTGGCTGCTTCAGTCTCGAAACCCATTATAGCTAACTGCTGATTGAAGCATACCTCAGGACTAGCAAATGCCTTCGGACGCGCGAGCGGACGCGACATGCGACTCGTCTTCTTTGATGAAGCCAGGCGCCAGCTGGACCTGGAGCGTGGGCGAGAGTCGTTGGCTACAGCAGAAGCTCTGTTCATCCTGCATCTAACGGCGGCGGCGTTGGGGATGGATCGATCTACACGGATGTACCTTTTTACAGCTTGCGACATGGTCCAACGACTGGAGGCTCCAGCTCACAAAGACTCCAAAGAATGTCGACGAGAGCAGCAGATCTATTCGAAGGGTTTGTGGGGGATGTACTGTTTCGAGAGGTTGGTAGCGACGGAGATCCCAATTGTGGCGAGATGCTTTGATCGGACTGACAATGTACAGCATTTTTGCCTTCACATACCTGCGGCCATCGCTTTTCCCGATGCCCTCGATAGCTCGGTCTTTTGTCATACCAGATTCTCGTAACTCACCAGGGTTTCCGCGTATCATAACACAAGCCAATACGATACTGAATTCCGCATGTGATTTGTCGATTATTTTCAACAAGATAATGGAATACAATAAAGAATTGGGTATCAATGAGTTGGGGAACGAGTCGGATGTCTGCAAACGGATTGCTCTTTGGGGGAAGTGCAGACGTGGAGGGAAGGCATCAGCCTGGAAACAAAAGAAGCAGAGCCGTTCAATTGCTCAGCTTCATTTCTAAGGTGAGGAAATCCAATCTACAGGTCAGCAATATCACAATTTTGGGATCTCAGACGACTGATTGTGAAGAAAGAGCCTACGAGTATCAGGTCATCCTCAGTATCTTTCGTCCTCTTGAGCCGGGCATCCGTCTCCCGCAAGACGGCTATGTAGCTGATATCCTGATAAAATATTGCGGGCGGAGCGTCAGCAGTATCGAAGAACTCAAGCAAGCCGTACCCTCGAAAGACTGCTCCAGCATGGTCTTTTTGCCATTATTCACCGCTGTTGTCACGCTGGCTGGGCTTCTACATCACCCAAAAAGCCATGAACCATTCGCGCGAGCATGTCGACTAATATGGGAAAGAATGCATGACTTCCCCTTGGCAGGATTTCTATTGCAAGGCCTCATGGCTATGGCGTCAGGCAACGGGAATAGGATACCAGAGGTGGCGAAACGGTGGTTTGAGGGACTAGACCATAGTGAAGATGTGTTGAAATACGTGCCAATTAGCTTTGTGCTACCTTCGTCCGGAGATCTGAGGGTCAGAGGCGACACCGGAGTCCAGTTGGGTAACTTGATATCCGTTTGGAACAGGCTATCTATGTCTGAATAGTATTAATGCTGCCTCCACCTTTGCATGGGCTTGAAACTTACGCAAAATCCTGGGCATGTACAAGAGCGGAAGGTCGCATCGGATTACCGATCTTTGGTCAGAAGTGCCGTCTTACGGCTTTGTTACGAGCAGGTCAGGGCAACCAACTGCACCACAAAGCAAAAGCTTCGGTAATGATGCGCCTGCATCATCATCCCCTGTTCTGCACTATATAGTTACGCCGGCCAGCACCCCAACTGGTTGGGCCGTAACAGGCTTTATGGTTATCAAGTTTGTCTCAGTCGCAGGGTTCGATAGCTTTCCAGTAGCCCACTGCGATTCGCTGATACTACCTAATGCGTGAAAATTCCGAGTCTCCATTCATTGATGTTGTTTGGTGGTTTAGTCCCAGGATACCCAGACAAAGAAACATTGACTGATGCGGCCGTCAGTTACCGGCTGACCGGTGAGGTAATGGACGTCAACTCCAGGCTGATCGAAGCCGTAAGCCAATTATGTCAAACAACCTTCCATTTAAGGTTGTTCCTTTCCGATAGTATTTGTTCCCAAACCTTTGGGCACACAGAAGAGGAGCACGAATGGGAATGCAAATCACCCCTATTTCCAATCAGAGTTCACTTCTACTGTTCCTCGCATTGAGTAGCCGTCAGGTTCTTATCCGGATCGCAATCATGGAAACCGGCTAGTATGCGGCACCAAGCTTATCATGTTGCACTCCCCCTTCCAAGGTGGGAGGTAGGAGTTGTGTAAGTGACTGCCCGGGGGAGTCGAGACTCGTGGCAGCTGGACCGAGCCTTTTATCTGCTCTGTCCGTTAAACAATGAGGACATCGTCTTACAATTCACTGAAGTACTTTAGAGCTTCATCTCTCATAAAATCATGACTTTATTAAATACCACCCGACCGCGTTTCTGACCAGATCATTCCGCCTTTCGATCACATCACTAAAGAGTCTTCCGCTTTCTAGGCCTCGCCGGGCTTTCATCGTCGGGTTGCACACGCCATCATGGTGGTTGGTCGGTCCCGTCAACCTTCGTATCGCGCATGACTGTGATTATGTCCTGATCCGCGTCCAAGTTTCGCAACTGGACGCGTCGCGAAAGGGTCGAAGTATAGATCTCAGCGTAAACCATCAGTATACACGTGGTGGCAGACTTCGGCTGATGAGGAGCACCTCTTCTTAGATATTTTGATTTACAGAAAGTACATAGGCAATCCAGACTTACTAAGGTGCTGGTAAACTCAACAGCAGAATGAGGACTTAACCCGTCCATTCAACCAATATATATCCCGCGATCGCTTCCAGCTACTTCCGGCGGCTCCGTAATTGTGACAGTTCCCCAGTCAGAAGGACTGACTAACCCACGATAACCAAAAACATATGGGATACCCAGCGCATGGAGCCAGTAAAAGGAGACGCTTGGATAAAGGTTGGACGAGCTGAGCGCCTGATTGTAAATAAAAGGGTTTATGAAGTTGATAATCACATTGACCCCCTACCCGGGCTTGTCATCTTAGTACCCGACAGATTGCATGTTATGTACAGCGTGGAGAAGCCTGCTGGACCGTGCGTCACTATCAGCTTGTGTAGTGACTCGGCCTCCGGAGTCTAATCGGCTTCTCGTCGGAATTTTGCCGGCTGGTGTGGGCAGCTTTGCCACACGGTCAAAGACGGTATAGGCCAACTCCTAGTGTGTCATAAGAGCGGCCGGGGTTCATTTCGTCCTTTGTCATCCATCCCTTTGAAATGACCAACAAGGTGGCAAACAAATCTTTGAAGTCTCAGAATCTTTTTGTCATTATCACATTACGACTGAGAGGTTCTCGATCGTCAAAAACAGACCTTACACCCGGCACGCATCGGCGTAGAACTCGATTATCGTCTTCATATGCCGCTGGACGGTCAGCGGCTTCGTCCGCTTCTTCCGCAACCCGCCCAAGGGCCCCGTCACGATTTAGAGATCATGGAAAATCATGCAAGTAACAGGAAGGGACGCAAAAGACAACGACCCAATACTTTGAAAGCATGCAACTTCTGCCGGGAGAAGAAGAATGCCGTAAGTAAACGGCGGGGTTTCCTTCCTCTTCAGAAACCAAAATGCAGCCGACCATGCCCCACTTGGCCATGCTAAGTATTGGTGCCTCGTATACAAGCCAGTAGTACTGACAATCAACTTTAAACAGTGCGACGGTAAACCAGAATGCTCACAATGCTTGCGCCGTGGTCGTAAGTGTGAATACAGAGTGATTACCGACTCCATTCTGAAGGCCATCCCCCCCGGAACCCAACTTGTGGACAAGGAAGAAGCTCTAAACAATGCTGACGCCGGAGATTTGCTTGAAATCTTGAAGCATGTGCCAGATGACGAGGCCCTAGAGGCACTCAAGCTTCTAAGAAGTGGTAACAAACCGGCCGAGGTGGGCTCAGCTTTGCGGAAGTACAACGTAGGGTTGTCGCAAGCTGCGCTCAACAGGGCAATTCTGCCACCTAAGCAGTCTTCTTTGGAATTCGAGCTGATGACAAGGCATCCTCTTGCTTACCCTACCTGGGCGCCGGTTCGGCCACTCAGGATTGACCTGGAGTTCCTGCTGCTCCCAAGAAAACTTCGATGGGACGGAGCTGGGCAGATTGTGTAAGCTTTTCTATTGTCAAGCAGCACAGATGGAGCTGTTACGTCTCTGCTAGCCCTGAAACGGGCTTGGAAATGTACTAGGAAACTCCCGATTGTACCTAAAGCTATTGTTGGCGGCGGCGCATCATTAGATCCTCACTAACTTTGAAAATCTATTTAGTACTGCAGGCTCGTCCGATGGTAGTTCCTACCTTACACCATATGGCCACGAACGTCGAGAGAGAAGCCCAGACGCAGAAAGTCTGGTTGAGCCCCTCAGACCGTCCACACTGTATGACAATAGACTGCTCGGTGTCGACATAACTCAATGGACGGATGTGCCTATCACCAGCGAATTTTTCATCGCGGTCCTACAGCTCTACCTCGAGACCGATCACCCGATGATGCCCCTGATTGACGTTAACTTATTATTGAACGGGCTGCTTGGTAAAAATGAGTTTTGTTCTCGAATTCTCATCCATGCGCTATTGGCCTGGGCTTCTGTAAGTGTTTTCACAATTGATAAGTTTATAATTCAATTGTATGCGTAGTCTTATGCTGAACTAGCAGGCATATGCTGCCTTTGAACCGGAGGCCACAGTTTTGAGCTATACCTTTTATAATAAAGCAAAAGCATTGTGGAAGAGCACTGAAGAAGCTCAAGCCACAGGTCATGTCTGTACTGTGGCTGCCCTGTATTACTTATTAATAACCGCAACCTCCCATGGGGCAGGGGCAGATTATGTGGAGTTACTTAGCGATCTCTTAGGGATGTCCATAAGGCTCGAGCTTTTCGACATTGACCCTTCTCAGATAATATCAAAGAGCGATTCTAACGACAACGCCGAATATCAGCGAGCAAGAGCCCGAATTGCGTGGGCGCTATTCAACAATCTTACGTACGTCATCATTGGATTCATGAATCCAGCTGCTCCGTTCCATTTCCCCTCACAGACCATCCCCATTACCGTCCTAACCCTTTCCTACCTCCCTTTCCACAAAGCAGGATTCGTCCGTCCAGAGTCGTTTTCTGACATTAATTCAATCCCGGTGATCTGAATTTCAAACTTATGCATTGTCCGTAACGTTGATGTGTGCAAGCTAATGGATCTGACAAAGCTTTTTCTCAATGCACGTCCATCAGCGCCTGGTCCAGCACCCACCCCGTTTACCCCCGCCAGACAATAGCATACATGCTGCAGAAGATGTGAACACGTTGGAAGAACACGAAAGACAAACACACGACGACAATTTGTTTCGTGAGCACTGTCGCCTCTCCTCGATAGCCCACAGCTTGATCCAAGTCATGTACCAAACAGAACAGGCCCCGTGCGCCAATGCCATAACTCTGCCCTTCGCCGCGGAGACCTACCAACTGCTTTTGGAATGGGCAGATGGCTTGCCGCTCAAAATGGCTCAAGGTGATGAGTGTACACACCACGCTATGATTTTGCAGTAAGTCACAAGTGATCAATAAAATTCAGGAGCTACAGCGGTGTCTAGTATATATTATCACTTGGTCATCATGGACCTGTTTAGGCCTCTTCTTCCGCAACACGGCGCTACTAGACAGCGACTTCCCGCCTTCAGTTCCAAAGACTCCACCCCGGATGCCGTCTACAAATCATCCGTGAACCAGTTGAAGAGACTCGTGCTCCTTTACCGGCAAAGCTATCCGCAGTCTGCATACTGCTTCCTTTGGCACTCAGGACTGCTTTACCTCGCAAATGCGATGCTAGCCGAGGCAAAGATTCCTGGAAAAGCGTCGGAATGGCGATTCCATTTCCGCCTTTGTATGGCCTGCTACCAAACATTGTACACAGGATTTTTCTTAGCCAAGGACATAGCGCTGAGCCTGTTGTCCATGGCTCTAGAAAAGGGTGTCTTGGACGTTTCGCAGGCCAGGGGAATCAAAAGAGACCTTGAACTTCGGGCCAAGCACCGTAAAGTCCCTCACCAAGTGCTGGCTTTCCTGATCGTGGATTTGGACTTGGCAGTGACAAATCCTTGTGCAGCACAGGCGGAGGTCTTACTTCGAAAGTTTCAGGAGGTTCGGCTCCTGGAGTCGAACGACAGCGATGAGTCGCTAGCTTGAGATCCAGAGGACGATCTACAGTGTTTTGTACGGTTTAGCGTTAAGACAACTGTGGACTCCACTCAGCAAGTCCGCAAGCTGGATAAAACCAAGTGCATCGTGGTAATGAGTGGGATTTTCCCGTGAAGGGCAGTCTCGGATGTACCAGAGCCGTTCATCTGAATCTCCTTGCACTACGTCTGTTAGAGAAAAAGTTTCCGAGACAGGTAGCACGGATACCCGGTAATGAACTCCTTAACATGATCAACCTCCCCTGAGCAGGAGCGGTTGTTATCAAATGGTGGTTCTAGGTGGGTTAATGTAAATAGAAACGAACCGTTTTAGAGCTCGTATGATTTGATATCTTGATCCGCCACATCAACTATATCTGTCTGTACATCAGCAATGCGAACCGCCTTCAATAGAGTCCTAGTCTTTCCTAGCAGACCTGTAGAAAACAAGATAGTTCGGCGCAATGATGACTATGTCGCGTCTCCAAGATCCGTGCTGGACGCCGGACTCCGAGATGCAGCGACCCTCATCCTCTTGGTAGAGCAAGTCCTGAACCACTGGCTGAGCAGGCAATGCAACGACTTGCAATTGTTGATGGCACGGAGAACTGTTAGATCTAAGATACTCGGCGTCTGGGATCACAAAGGAGGTGAATCACCAGTCCGATGTGAGTTGAAGAAGACAGTCAAGCCATATACCTGTAGGTACTTGGGGTCGAGCGTCCGACAAAACTGCTCATGGTTGTAGGCAGGCGACGTCCGCATGATGGCTTCAAGCGTTCTCACTGTTGCAGAAAAGCCGGTGGAGACGGGCTCTGGCTTGGACGTCGCCATCCTCAGCGGGGCCATTAGACACGAACCTGATGTCCCTGGGATACTGGAAGTCGAGGAATCATCGTCAAACTCGTCCTCGGACGTCATTTCCTCCGTTCCAAACAGAGATAAAATGTCGGCTTCCGACTCTCTCTCGATTAATACCATCGAGAACCGTGGATTGTACTCGTGGATCAGGTAGACACCTGGTTTTTACATCTTGTCGTCAGGGAATTCAACGGCTTGTTAAAGACGGTGGAAGTAGTAAGCCAGTTGATGTCGGTGGTCTTGTCCTTTCTGCTCTTCTGAGGTGTGGAGTTGTAAGGCTTATCTGGTGTGAATCCTAGCGTAGTCTGGCACGGCGAAGATGGCGCGTTAGGCGGATGTGTCCTATCGCTCTGCGCTGCCGGCAACATCATTTGTGGGAGATTCAAGCATTGTGGGACCTAGCTAGGAGAATGATTAGCAAGGTGCAGTAGTCTAGAGGTGTTAGCCACCGAGTGTAATCTCTATCAGCAATGGTTGGAGTGAGGCTACCAAATGTTCAAGTCAGTGTTCTCTCTAAGCAAGTCTACGAAATCAGTGAGCTCTACTTAATGGGGGGCAGAACGACAGAACTGTGAATCGGTCGAGGAAACCGTGACGGCATCAGATTACTCGACGGTCAGCTGGCCATGCGCCATAACACCGACGCCACGTTCCTCCCCACCAACTCGGCAGGGCTGTCGATGATGTTCTACGCGACGACCTACGCAACAAAGTTTGAGACGCCATTATTTAAGAGGATGGCAACGGTTAAGATGGTGCTAGAAGGCACGGCGGGGCGGGAGGGCGAGCGTGGCGCCGCGGCAGCCGAAGAGGATACAGACGAGACGACAGCACAGCGGAACAATAGGGCGCGGCAGTTCCTCGCGCGCACGGCGAACCAGATCTTCACAAGCCGTGAGCTGTCGGCCGTGGAGGTATGCAGCAGCCTGCTCGGCTACCGCAACAGCTATTGCAGCGAGGAGAACTGGGTCAACGTCCACCTGAACTCGCTTTACTGGGCGGTCTTCCGGGGATGGGGCGGACTCCGGCAGGCCGCGGGGCCGGAGGTGCAGCTCCGCGCAGGACCGGAGACCGTGGGTTTTGGAATTCATGGCGTTAGGCTTTATGCCCTCGCACCGGGGCCCGCTGCTGAAGGACCTTTGTTTCTATGAATACCTCTGTACAATTCGCGTCCAGAGGGTTGGGCATAGGAGCAAAGCAGGCAACGCACATTACGTCTCATTCGATGATGCACTAGAAGACCGCCAATGGTGGATTCAGAAGATCCTCCAAGCACGGGACCAAGCAGTACCAGTCATCACCGGCCACCTGGACGACGCGGTGGAAGAGACTGTAGAAGGATTCTATAAAAGGTAATGTGGACCATACCCGTACACCATAGTCCGACTGAAACACAGTAGATGACACCAACCAGGTCGGCCGTGTTGCTTCTGGCGCTGTTCATCCCCTGGGAGCGGTTCACGCATATATCAGACCAGCTGCCGCCAGAGCTGTGGGCGAACTTGAAGGAAGACCTACCCGAGCGCGTGAGCGCGTTTGTCGACAACATCCAGCTGCTTCACAAGAGCGCCGAAGACGCCAAGAAAGACGCCAAGCTATGGGCCAGCCGGAGCGAGGGGGACGAAGGCGTAGAGTTTGACGGGGCCGAGGAAGCACCGGACCCCGGGGCCTCGTGGAACCCAGGCGAAAGTGACCTGCGGCATACCTTCCATAACGTCGTCGCTAGCCTCCACGACGAGGCCGGAGTCACAAGAGGGTCTCCAGGACTCGGGGCGCTGCTTAGCACACTAAATAACAGTGACTTCTAAGCCAGAGTCATGGATGGCGGGAGCGCGCACCACGATGGAACGGGACAAACACAGACGACGATCGTCAAGCGTACCCTGAAAGCCGTCAAAGCAGCGCAGGATCGGCTGCATCGGGAGAGGATGCTCGCTATCGAGGGGGACGAGCCCGAGACCGACCGCAGACATACCGGGGCCGAAACGGGTTTCGGTGACGACGGGGCCGACCAAGGGTTCTCAGCACTACCCACGATAACCGCGGTGGCGGTGCCACTGCCCGCCCAGACGTGGATAGACATCGCGCCCGGCGCCACGTTCACACGCGCGGCAGCGGCCGTCAGCGCGGCAAGGACGTTAAACCGCATGCAGCACATGGCACTGACGCTGGTGTGCGAGGCGCTCGATGCGCGTGTAGACGGCGAAGAGAGGCAGCACCTGCAGTACATTGGGGGCGGAGGCGGAACGGGGAAATCGTGGCTCATCGACTCGGTGAAGCAGGTCTTCGCCGCGAAGGACGTCTCCAATCAACTCGTCATCACCGCAATGTCCAGGACGGCCGCCGCTGGGATCGAGGGAACCACCCTACACTCGGCTGTGGGGCTCACGTTCCGTAACGCCGAGGGCGCGATGGTCAACCTTATCGCAGCGGGCAACATTGAGAAGGCCAAGGAGCGATGGCGGAGGCGGAGTGCCTTTGTTGTCGACAAGGTGAGCATGCTAGGCCTGTTGACGCTCTACGAGGTCAACCAAAAGCTCCCGATGCTGAGAGGGTTCCTGGAGGAGGCGTTCAGGGGCCTACCGGTCGTCATATTCACAAGCAACTTCCTCCAGTTCACGCCGGTACTGCAGAAGAGCCTGCTTGCCGACATAGAGCGCATCGCGACCGGCCCGGACGGCACAAGACCACCGCCAAGCGGCAGTGCCGCCGAGAGGCGCTGGAGGGAGGCGGAGGCCAAGAAGCTCTGGTAGAGGTTCACGAACGTCGTCATCCTGAGGGAACAGAAGCGCGCCTAGGACGACCTATACCTGCTTGGGTTTCTAGAGCGACTCCGCGACGGCAGGCAGACGAGGGAAGACGCTGCCTAGCTCGAGGCAAAATACAAACCCAACGCAAGGCTCGACTTCTCCGAAGGCAGGTGCGCCATCATCCCGCTAAACCGGCACAGGTGGGACCTGACACTGCACGCTGCGATCACGTACGGCGCAGAGACAGGCCGGCGGGTGTCGCTATACCTGGCCAAGCATAAGTGGGAGTCACGGGTGCCCATGGCCGCGGAGAGGATGGCAGCGATGCTGCTGGGGGACGAAAACGGGCTGGCGGCAGCCGGCATATTCCCCTACATCAAAGGCATGCCGGTGGTCGTTAACGAGAACAAGTACATAGGCCTCAAGGTGGTGAACGGGGCTGAATACACGGCGACAGGGGTCGTCCACCCACCAGGGTTGGAAGAGATCGTCGCGAACGAGAAGGTGTCCATCTTCCTCGGGCCGCCGAGCGGGATCCTCTTGCAGAACAATGAGACCCGAGGCCTGACGTTCCCGCACTTCCCGCCGGACACCGTAC
This sequence comes from Colletotrichum spaethianum, assembly GCF_022836535.1. Classification (NCBI taxonomy): domain Eukaryota; kingdom Fungi; phylum Ascomycota; class Sordariomycetes; order Glomerellales; family Glomerellaceae; genus Colletotrichum; species Colletotrichum spaethianum. Next base: position 40,454 of record NW_026054825.1, on the reverse strand, counting down.
TACTACCGTCGGTCAACGTCAGGGTCCCCGACAAGCACGCCAGAACGCTATGCTCCGAGCTCGCGCGGCCCAAGTTCAAGCTGGGGCTAGTGCGGAGGGGCCTGCCGTGCACACCGGGCTTCGCGCTGACGGACTACAAAACCCAGGGACGGACGCTGGGCAAGACTCTCCTTGGCCTGTACGGTAGGGGCATGGGCAGGTCAGGTAAGGATGTCGAGAGGTGCGACACTGTAAGCCTCTACGTGCAGCTCTCGCGTGTCCGTCGCTTCGACGACATCGATCTCATCCAGCCCCTGAACGTCGAGCACTTCCTGGAGGCACGCATGCCGGAGGAGCTGGTCAGGGGGATCGGAAGGCTCGAGAGGCTCGCGGAGGCGACGCTCGCATTCTTCGACGAGAGACACGGTGGCAACTCCGTGGCGCCGCACGAACGCGCGGCCGAGGAGGTAGACAACGCGCGAGAACAGGGCATACAAGACGTAAGCAGGCCACTCACGCGTCCAACTGCCGCCTTTCCCCATCACGCAGGGCGTCCCCCGTTGTGAGAACGGCGAGGACAGGGCTTCCGAGCGCAGCGCCAGCGCCCGGTTGGGGAGGCGGCTGCGGCAACTGCTGCTGCTGCCTCCGTACGTCGTACGTGCGCGTGAGAGAGAGCAGCAGAGTAATCTCGGACATTTTCTGGCCCAAAACCCGATGTTCCTCGGACAGGTTGGTGATGCTGGCGAGGAGGAACTCCGACTGCTTGGCAATCTGTTCATACGTGGCACACAACTCAGCAGCAGTCATCCTGCTAAAGGCGGAGGTACGGGCGACGACGGCCGGTTTCCCAAGGACGCTGACCTCCGACTGCCACCTCTCGTAAGCAGGGAAACAGTCTGAAAACGTCGTGACCGGGGGGTGGTCCAGGGAACCCATCTCTACAGCGGTTCGGCCGGCAAACGCGCGGTCTAAGCAAGTCAGCATGAGAGCCGGAGCGACGGACAGGTAGACAAGGCGTATCAAGAAACACGCACGCAAGCTGCAGAGAGAACCCTGGTTATTCCAGACGCAATTCGCACACGCGCCTCTGGTCGGCTGGATGCCCTCAGAGGTGTGAGTAACGACGCATTGCACCCAGGGCCCGTTACCACGCGCGTATCGATCGCAACAAGGACGACGCTTAAAGCCGGTGGACTGAACCAGGACAGCGATCGTGCGATGGCTGTAGGTGACGGGTAACGCTCTACCTTTCCTTCGAGGGACAAGGTCACGCTTGACGGGAGAGCAGGACAACACGGCCACGACCCTGTGATTACGGAACGACGCCCCGACGCCGAGGCGGTCCAGGAGGGCACCCCCTGTTACGGATATGAATCAGTAGGTCGAATGCGGCAGCAAGAGGAAGACGATAACGCCGGGCCCAGGTAACGGACTCACTATCGCACAAAACACTCGAAGGGGCGGCAGGCCGGGGTTCGGGAACGGACCCGGGCTCGGGCTCGGGCGGAGACGGCGGAGGCGGCATCGTTAACTAACTTCCGGCGTCGGCGGAGAGGGGCGGACAGATCGGGACGGATGGGGAGTAGGGACTAAGGAAGAACGACTCGCAGGTGGGGGGGTTTGAATTGGAATTGAAATTGGCTAGACAAGACCCAGCGACGCGACCAGCTGGCAAAGGCCGTCGACCGGGTGGTATCAGGGCAAGAGGTAGCACGCGTTACACAATCCTAAGAATAGATGGTGAAGGACCCATAGAACCATGACGATGGATCCAATAGATATGGATTTTTGAACTACGAATCAAAACGCCAGGATCGCCTTCCCGCAGCCAATCAGAGGGCAGAGGCACTCGACTAATGAGCGGGCGCGGGACCGGGGGGGTCCAAGGGGCAGTTTTTCTCGCGGGCAGAGAGAACCTTTCCTAACGGAAGGCACAAAGGAACCTCGCGGGTTCTTTGATAATAGAACAAGGGACGATGGGCTCTTTAAAGTTGCCGAGGCTCTATCTGTCATAGGTGGTGGCGCGAACCCAGTCATGAAAGCCTAAGTGGTCTGGGCCGGGTCTTCTGCACCCGGCAAGCCATTTCTCCATTTACTTCCGTGGCTTACACGAAGCCGCCTCGTTTGCGACGGCTGATCCGAAGCGTGCATCAGTCTGCCCATATTTTTTTTTACCTTTCCCCGGATCTCACCCTCGTATGTAATGCTCTTTCCGTCATGTTTTGATCATCAAACATTGATACCCTAGCGAACTCATCTGCAATGAAGCTCCATCTGTGGACCATTTCGTTTTTATCCTGTTTATCACTCGTGTTGGGCCTCTACGATAACGTCCCAGACTGCGCTGTGAGCTCACCTGATCCTTCTTCTGCTGGTACTGAGTCACACGGCCCGATTTTAACGATCATTGTCTAGTTACCATGTCTCTTCGAACCACTTGACTACACGCCCTGTGAGTTCTCGAATTCGACATGTCTGTGCGGAGACATGAACTACAATATGGCCGTGATCCATTGCGTCCGAGTACAATGTAGTGTACAACAAGCTTTGCGTAGGTTACACTTCAACTACTCTGAAGGATGATCTAGACTAATGAAGCCTGGATAGTTACGAAGAACCAAACCTGGCAAGACTGCGGATTCGAATATCATGATGGAAGCGCTGCAATCTTCTGGGTTCCATTATTCCTCTTCGGCCTTGTCACAGTATTCTTTGCATCCCGGTTGGCGACGAAATTGATGGGGCTCTCGACATGGGGCTGGGATGATTGGACCATTGTGTTTGCATATGTACGTTGAGGTTTCCTTTTAGTTGTGATTAGACAGCTAACGATTATTTGGAAAGGGTCTGATGATTGCGTTTTTAGTTGCGATGATTGCAATGAAACTGGAAGAATTTGGGAAAGACATCTGGATGCTCACCGGGGATCAAATCACTGCCATCATCAAGGTAAGAAAGCGTCACATCCGCTTCCGTTTGTATAGTGAATATTTGTTCACTGATTACTGCTGATACCGAATTGCAGGGCTTCTTCGCCTTTGAGATTATGTATTTCGTGACTCTCGCAGTCATCAAAGCTTCAATCCTGTTCTTCTACCTTCGAATTTTCGGCTCGACCACGGAGGTATTCCGGCAGGTTCTCTGGGGCACACACATCTTCAACATAGCCGTATGCATCACGTTCATCATTGTGAATTTCAATCAGTGCAAGCCTCTCAGTTACCTGTGGTACGGATGGAATGGAAAGTATCCTGGATATTGTACCGACCTATCGGCCACGACGCTTTGGCACGCTTCCCTGAATATCGCGATCGACGTATGGATGCTGTTTCTCCCAGCCACGCAAATTTACAAGCTTAATTTGCATAAGAGACAAAAGGCGGGGATCATTTCGATGTTTGGCGTAGGAATCTTGTGAGTACAGGTCTAAGTTCCCTTCAACCTTCTCGAAGAGCCTAACAAACGTCAGTATCACAATCGTCAGCGCTGTGCGTTTGAGAAGCGTGTCGGTCTTTAACAAATCATGGAACCCGACATGTAAGTACAAATGTTTATGCTCATGTATGAAGCTTGGCTCATGGAACTCCTAGATGACTTCTTTGGCCTTGCACTCTGGTCACACGTTGAGCTGTGTGTGGGCATGATAGTTGCTTGCATTCCGGCAACCCGAACCCTCACTAGACGCCTTTTTCACGAACTTATTTTCGTCACCAAAATCTCATTTTCGAGAAGGGGATTGAATAGGGCGCCAGGAAATGTCAAAATTGTGCCGCAAAATATTGCAACGATCGCTGTCGATGACGTTCGTGAAAATTTGACGGCAAACTAGGAAAAGAAGGGTTCCCTCGGCGCTTTAGCGCCTGGCCGAGGCTCTCAAGGCGACTAACAGCTAGTGACGGTTTTATAGAGGTCTTGCCTAGCAATCATAGTCAGTTCTATTCAGCAATTCAGATAGAGGCAGCTAGGTCAGTGATTGGTAACTAGGGGCGCCGAGCGAGACACATAAGTTTAGCAACACGACGACATCCCCGGCGGTAGGAAAATATCGACAATACCCCTTTGTATCCTGCAACTAGCAGATTGATACTATCATTTTGTTATCTGCGAAGACTTGATTGTAATGGTGAACAATGAGGCCCTTGAGTCTGTGTGGCTGCGCTGGGACTTGTAGAATCCCGTTCCATCAGTTGATTATGAGAAACGCAGCCACTGGATAACCTGTTCACAAGGACTTATTGCCAGAACTCCCCCATACTTCACTCTAAGTCCATCGAGGTCGTGATGCGCAGTTGGAAAGGATAGATTACTAAAGAATCCTAAAACGGATAACTAAGCTTCTTACTGCGTGAGTCTTCTGTTCAGCTCAATGTCATTACCTCACATTGATTGGCTTACGACAAATCGATATTGGGAGCGTCGATGCATAGCTAATCCCACGTGCATGGTAGGAGAGAAATGATTGGAGTAGCTGCGCCATGCGGAGCAGGTACCATGGATGGGTGAATAAGCTAGTCAAGCGAATATTGTCTCTTTCATTTCCTACAAATACGCGCAAAGACGCGACTGCCCAAAGAACCCTTGATGTTAGTTCTCGTGTCATCGTATTCCACTGTCATTGAAAAAAGCGCCGACTGTGGTCCCACACCGCTGCCAGCATGATTATTCGACACTTGAGAGACTGGCAACCTGTTGACCTTGGGAGCAAGTTATGGAACACCGTCAGAACTAATTATCATCTTGGGTTCACCTCATTCGGAGGGCCTCCAGTGCATTTCAAAATAGTGAGTTAGGTCATCGTACTTCTGGTTCCTTTCCATTGTGAGGTGAACTTCATTCTTGTACAGGACAACCGCTGACAATGCCCCCCTCACCACCTTTAGTTTCACGACAAATTCGTCCTGAAGTTGCTATGGATCGACGAGCAAGTAGTGAGCACATGTGTTCGGCGAATGGCGTTGAAATGCAACATCGCTTACAATTACACAGTATCAAGAGCTTTTCAGTGTATGTCAGGCCTTTTCTGGTCCTGGTAGCACCAAGCTGCATTATTGCATTAACCTCATCCATGACGGCTTCCTCCCTGCGTTCCTAGGCTTTTTAATCTGGAGGTTAGTAACCATGTCCCGTCAAAACATCGTATCAGCAGGGCTAACGCATCCCCTCAGTCTCCCCGGTGCCCTCGGAATGTATAGCCTCTCCATTGGCGTCTCGAACATTGGGGATACTCTCCCCGGCCCTGTGTATGCCCTACTTTCCGGTCTGAACGCCTCGACTGTCGGCATCATTGCGGTCGCCGCTGTTCAATTATCAGAAAAGGCCATCAACGACAAAACAACCCATGTACTCGTCTTGCTTAGCGGTGCAGCTGGTATCCTCTACAATGCACTATGGTACTTTCCTCTTCTAATGTTCCTGGCCGGCGTTATTACCATCATCCATGACTATCGTTGGCTTCACGGCCCCATCAAAGCCGTATTGACCGCTATAAAGAACTCCAGGAGACGGCCCCCGACAGAGGAGATGGAATCTATCCAGCTTTCACGGGCGCAGTCTATGCCCCAGAACACTGACACTGCCACTGCCACTGGTACTTCAACTCCTGCTAAAGAGCGAAATAGAGCGAAGACCCGGCCGAGCCGGGGAAACGATACGGAAACCCTCCCAGTGGCTGAGAACGAGGGTCCATGCCCTGAGCCAGGACCACGCATGGTCCCAGATGAACGTACTCTCGATTTCTCGTGGACTTTTGGCCTCGGCATAATCGGGAGTTTTCTCCTCTCTTTTGTTGTCGTTATGGTTCTCCGTGGCGTGTTGCCTGCCAAGTCGCTCCTTTTCAGTTTCTTTGCAAACATGTACCTTGCAGGAACTATTATATTCGGCGGAGGACCTGTTGTTATCCCCCTGCTTCGCGAATACGTCGTCGCCGAACGTTGGGTAAGCCCAAGGGACTTTCTTATTGGTCTCGCCATCCAGCAGAGCTTCCCAGGCCCTAATTTCAACTTCGCCGTGTACCTCGGCTCCCTGACTGCGATCAACAGCGGTTACAAATCGGCAGCCGGGGCAGCACTCGGATTCATTGGCATCTTTGCCCCGGGTCTTATTACGATACATGGCACGATGGGCATATGGAATGCTATCCGTGGCCTAAGATGGGTGAAGTCCCTTCTTAGGGGCGTTAATGCTGGTGCTGTCGGACTCATCTACACTGCAGTCTACCGCCTATGGCAGATTGGATACATTGACGAAAGCTTCCAGCAAGGCACGAGTCTTGCTCAGGAGCCATGGTGGGTTGTTGTGACGGCGTCGAGCTTCGTTTTTGGCTACTCTTTTAGCGTGAGCCCTCCGGTTGTTATCGTTATGGGTGCTGTTTTAGGCCTTGCTTGGTTTGCGGTTGTCATGGTTTGACTCGGCGTCAGAACAGTCAACTACTTCAATCAATACAAGGGACTAAATACAGCCTCACCAACCCCCTATTATCCATTGTGATAGACTCGCATCTCGCTTTCGGTAAATCAATAGACTCGTCTTCGGCCAGAAGTCCCAGAGGCACAATATCAGTAATTATAACGATGTTCCCTTCTTCGTGTCGGAATAGGATGTTAATGAATATCACTGAATATCCGTTATCCAGCGCGGCCCGGCTGATCGGGCCAATCGGGCCCGGATTAACCACAGCCGCAAGGGAGGACCTGTACCTTATCTATCTCACCTCAGCTGCCAGCCCCTAGATAGCTTCCTCCCCTCTTCACGCAGAATAAGGATAATAACAACAACAGTATTATCCCCTTCGTCACCCACGTTACCGTTCAGGCTCGTCTTCATTCATACTGCTACTAGCAGTTCTCACGAGCAGGTCAGGGCGACCAACTCTGGCACAAAGCAAAAGCTTCGGTAATGATGCACCTGCATCATTATCCCCTGTTTTGCATTATATAGTTACACCGGCCAGTACCCCAACTGGGTGGGCCGTAACATCAGTGTCCCCATCGCCGAGGCATACCATCGAGTTCTTAGAAGGTGTTGTTGTGTGTGACCGCTTGGAGCCGGGTTGCCGATCCTTCTCGGAGAGATAGGGATCCCCGAGCTGCTGTGTGCTGTTCTGAGAGGCGCTTAGACTGGCCTCATCAAGGACATCAGAGGCCTTCTGTTCAACCTGCCGGATTCGTGCCCGCTTGTTTCGGCTTGAGAGAGTAGGCTTGCCTTTAATCGTCAATCTCTTTTGTTGGTAGATGTCGGAACACTGGTTATCCGGCTGCCAGCCGGATGACTCGTGCGCCCAGGAGGTCGTATAACGGCCTCCAACGGCCGTGGCGACAACCTCTTTTTTCTTTCCCTTCATTGAGCAATAACATAAGTAGACCAATATTACGAGTCTTCGTTGCTTCACATCGCCATATCTACGGATACCCTGTATATTTAAAAACAGATCCTTTTGGCCAGATCTTTTTTTCCATTAGTATCGGCTTCGGCTGCTTTATCTCGTAGGCATCGTACTGCTTCCAGCATTCCAATGGTGTGAAGATTGATTACCTACTCCATAGAAAATGCCCTTTAAATGCTAACTATGATTCTATGCCATTGCTGCAAAGCGCTACTTCCCGCATCCATTCGGATTTAAGAACCTGTGACGCAGTAATGCGTCGCTTGGGAAGGGGGTCTAGAATGCAATAAGTTGCGTTCCTGCATTGTACCTAGTAGTTCAAAGTTATTACTAAACCGACAAGATCTATCCGCAATGAGGAATTGCCAACCTTATGAAAAGCCTCGATAGGGGCAAAGCCGCTTTCAAGCCGGCGATCTTCCAAATAGCAAGCATACAGCTCATCCTCGGCCTTGCTTGCCATTTCCCAGAAGTAGCGGCCGGTACGCATGACCACAAAGACGACGCCACAAGCCCACATGTCAACGGCTCGGACGTCGAATTCTGTCTCGGTGTACTCCTCAGGAGCGATATAAGGCTCAGAGCCACGTACGCCAGAGATCATCCGGGCATCATATTCCCATGCCATCCTGAAACAGTCGCAGGAACCGAAATCCGTTATCTCTATTACACCGTCGATGGTCAGAAGTATGTTTTCTGGTTTGATGTCCCGGTGCGCGACCCCTATTTCGGGTAGGTACTTGACGCCGCGCATCAATTGTTGGAAGAAACAGTCGGCCTCACCGGGCATGAGCTTTCCGGTGGATTTGATGAGCGAGAACAAGTTTCCACCTGCGCAGAATTCTATGACTTCGCAGTAGTCTCCCTTTTCGTCCCACATCAGGTCCAGAACAGAGACAATGTTCTGGTGCTAGAAGGAAGAAGAGACAAGGAATTCTGTTGTCGCATGCTTGTGATACCTTTCTTGCAATTCCTCAGACCGGCGGATAGACGTCTTGACCGCGAATAACTTTTCTCTACCGGCCTTGACAGTCTTGTGTGATAATCTTACCACCCAAATGCACCACGTCCTATGACTTCTCGACACGTACCATACTTTACGGCAAGTGTTTCAATCTGGCTCTGCTCCAAGTCCATGTTCCTGTAGCTGTCTCGGTCGCCTTTAAGGCTATCAATCCAGCTAGAAAGGCGGAAGGAACCGATATCATTCCCGCCGTTCTTGCCAAATAGGGCACGCCAGCCATTGGACATAGAGGACCTTTTATGTTTATGGCAGGGCTGTAAACAATGTGTATGACCACCTGGCGCTTCAGGGACAGATGCGTATCTTGGAAAGCCGACCATGGCAATAACTGCTGGGGATCTCGTGTTCATTCTGAAAAAAACAAATCCTTGTACTATACTGTTGAAGGCCCATGCGCTGCAAGGGCAGGATTCTAGACAATAATGCGGAGAGATTTTGCTCTCAAAGTGCGAAACCAGTCTGTCTGGCTTTGCTGAGTTTGTGTGCTAAAGGCAGATATGTTGTTACAGCTCTACTAAAGCTAGTCAATGGGATGAACTTGTTGTTTGAGTGAGGGAGAATTATGTTGGTACGAAGTCAGGAACGCTCGGAGTAACTAGGTAGAAAGAGAGATGAGGGGATGATTTTTGCGGGCAAAAATACTGCAACACCGCGACGAAAGCAGATTTTGGTGTGGCGGGCTGTATCCCTGCCAGGCTAGCGTGTTTTTAAACAACGAGAACAAAGATCAAGGGAGAAGATGGCTACCTAGTAAAGCAGGGCAGCGAGGAGTCAAAACAGGGCTGAGTGGCACGCTCAGGCGATAGCGACTGACTCACAGCCGGTGTTCAGTCTCGCGGTGCGCCTCGTTACGATTATTCTACCCTGATCAACATGGGCATGGCCGATGCCTAATCTAAACAACGTATGTGCTGCCTAGACTCCTGCACCCTGAGAAGTGGGAGAAATTCTAGTGATTGGCTGTATTTCGGATTGAATCTTCGTCCAGGCAATAATTCTAGGTACTCCGCTACGACACCCTGCGGTTGAATTACGTAACCACAAACTGCCCGTCACCCCCAGTTGGCCAGTGCTCGTTCTTATACCATTTGAATGGTTGGTCACGCGACTTAACTCGAACATGGCCAAGATCGCTAAGGTCTCGGCGCCAACCCTTCCACGTAACGCCTTCCTTGGCATCTGCTGGGAAGGCTGTATGCGGCAAGATCGCATCATGGAGACTTTGCAGCGTACCACGAGAGATTTGCCCACCAAGACGCACTGCTTCACTGCAGTTGCGGAAGACGCAAAACGCCAGTACACTTCTACTTCTATAAGCGTGGCCATAAAGCCACCCCGCGGCATCTCCGCCGACGTATGGCGAAGGCAAGCATAGATTTTCTGCTAGGTTCTACGCAGGGAGCCTCTCTTCTGTGCGAATGGATGGAGGCGACCAATTTCTTTTCGTGCCCATTGACGACAAAGAGGCAATATAGGCCTCTCAAACGTGGTTTTATATGCTGACCAAAGCGCTAAAACTAATCTAGGCCTCTTTCGTTTATTATCCATCCGTTTTAGGACGTTCTAATAACCTAGTCGTGTAGAAAACTAGATTTAGTGTACTAGGTTAAGAGGTGATATCTGTTACGGTCAGATATCCGACAGTGGTGTTTTCTGCTAATAGATAGCTGAGGTCGATACTCGGTAACAGTAAGTCAGGTCTCGTAGGTAATCTGGCTAGGTCGTGGTCGTCTGGTGATCAATCAGTCGGTCAAGGCGTAGGTAGCTCGTATAGCTTCACAACAGAAGGATAATCTAAGAGTCACTTATGGTAGAGTGAATCACGAAGTTGATTGCTGAAGAGCTATGGAAGGTTTCTATCTAAGTGGAATGAATGTCCTTATATCCAATGTGTGTCATGTTGGGACCGATGTCTCAAAGTCGGTCCTGACGAGGACCGATCCTTGAGATGTCGGTCCTGGTTCATGGACCGCTTATCGTATGTCGGTCCTTCTTATCTTCACGTGACCTTCCCTAGTTCTTCCGTTCCGAGAGGGGATTGACGTGTTCCCGTGTTGCCCTGCATATAACCTTGCCTGTAACCGCTAGGCGCCCCTGGGGCGGCCCTGGTTACGTTATGTTTGTTGGGTCGTAACAACCCGCTAGCGCGGGTGGAGGTTTCCGAAATCAAGTGGTAGGGGGTGCGTAGCACGAGTAGTAGGACGCGTACGTTTGTTGGCTCGGCCAGCTTTGCACTGTGTCAAGCTCTCCTCGCCCCACAACTCCCTCCCAGGCGCTGAGCGCTTTGTGGGTAGTGTTTTTATTCGGACATGGGGCAAACCCAGCCTCTTTTCTTGATTTCCTCGTCATCTTCTTCTCTCGCTTCCGAGTTTTTCCTCCTTTCACGCTTGGCACCGGCAAGACCTCCATCTTGGCGAATGGGGCCAAGACCTTACTTACCTTGCCTTAGTTGTCGAACCCCAAGGCCTTCTGCTGCCAATATCCAAAAGAGTGTGCGCTGCTTGCCTCAGAAATTCCTCAAGTTTGAGGCAGGAAATTGAAGGTACTTGGTGTGGTGGCGGGATGGAACGCACTGTTCGCATTGTATACGTAGATAACCGCATTGAACAGACGACGCCCAGACGTTCCGACAAGGCCTGGCAACTCGCTCAGCCACGCATTCCAACTCAATGTTGAGCGTTCCTTTCCTGAAGCCGTTGACGCAGGGCTTTTCTTAGCTCACGTAATTCGATGCGGCCCTAATCCCACGTACAAAAGGGTTCACTAGTATCATCTTCACCGATTGTGACTTCGTCCGCCGGTACTGTGTTTCCTCTCAAAGGCCAAAACAGGAACAGTAAGCCGTTTCGCTTGGACTTTGGTTGTCTTCTTCGTTGCCTCTGCTCCGATGACTCGACGCTTCGTCCCACTCACAAGATGTGCCTCCCCGTTCGCTGGCATGCGGCTGCCACAATTGAGTTTTATCCAGCTTCACTGTGAGTTGTCGGCCTGCTACTTCCAACTCCTTGAGGTTGGCAGACGTGCCGCACATGGATGTCGACTGACGCATGGAGGGTTATAGATGCCTGGATTATCTTCTGCAGTCTTCTTGCTTTTCCCATCCTGTATCCCTATGGCAATTTGACTGCTGTGGATGCCATCTTCTTCGGTTGCAGCGGCTCGACTGAGTCCGGTCTGAACACGTGAGTGTCTTCACCTTGCTTAGGACACCGGATCTTCCCGAGCTAAGGCCGGCGGCTGGTACAGTGTCGACGTCAAAGATCTTGAGACGTACCAACAGGTTTTCCTCTACGTGATTCCCATCATCACGAACCTCATGTTCATCAACGCCATGGTCGTCCCCATAAGAATATACTGGTTCCGCCGGTACTTAAAGGAAGTCGGTGCGTCGCTCCCAAATCCTGTACATATCTCTGCCCTTTTATCAGCAACTGAATCGGGTTGTTTCCCCAGGCCTGAAGCGGGCCGCGCACCGTGCCCGCGATGATGTCGAAGGCGCCGTGGATCGGTCTCTGGGTGACGTGAACGCCAGGAACGCAGGTAGGGACGATGACACGGAAACAAAAAGCACCCCCGCCTTGCACTCCAACCAATCTACAGTCGCCCACAGGGTTAACAGATCAGCGAGACCGCCTACGATCACGTTTGACAACGAAGACCCCAAGGAACAGCGCTTGCGTTTGGAGGACAAGACTACACTGCGCATCCCGTCGCCGCAGGAGTCTGACAATGGTTAGTGAACATCACTGTCCGATTCACCAGTCTTACTGTATCGCTTCGGTGGCCTTGTTATTAATGACAGCCCTTCCAGGACAACCCATTGTGGTCTGCAAAATCGCCAGTGGCTGTGGCCTTGATGACGACCCTGACGAAGGTGGCCAACCCCCTCCCCGCGGCCATATTTCCAGGAACCCAACCCACAAAATCGTGTTATATCTGGGTGGGTCCGGGTGCAGTGTCCCGCGGCGGTGCTGACGGTCCTTATCCTGATCCAGATACCATCAAACCGGCTCAACGTGTAAACACAAGCCGTTCCGAGGGTTCTGTCCTCAAGGCGGCCAAATCTATCGAGAAGGCGGCCACTTCTATGTTCGTGTTGAGTACCACTCGACCTACGGTCAACAATCATTCTGGCGATCGCGCTCAATCCCGCCCTGAATCTCAGCCTCGCGCCCCTCAATTTCCTAAGCTCTCCCGCCAAGCCACGGTTGGTCGAAACTCCAGGTTCAGCAACATGACTGAGGATGATCGCGAGATTCTCGGCGGCGTCGAATATCGCGCTCTGAAGCTGCTATTCAAGTTTGTCATTGGTAGCGTCACCTGCTAGCACGAGATTTTACGAAACATATCATTGCAGCATCGCTTATACTTTGACCTGCAGGTTATTTTATCGGGCTTCATCTGTTTGGTGTCATATTCCTGCTGCCGTGGGTCCATAATGCACCGTCTATATACAGCGATTGGCTGGCTGAGTCCGGCGTCGGAAAGACTTGGTGGTATGTGTTATCTCATCCCTGCGGATCATGGCTCGTGGCAGTAACCGTAAGCCACTTGCCCTGGGTGCCGCGACGTGAACCGTACAACTGACTAGAGATGTATATAGGGCTGTTTACACTGCGCAGACCATGGCCAACAACCTCGGCTTCACCCTCACGCCAGATTCCATGGCGACGTTCAGGGACGCCGCTTGGCCAATGCTGGTCATGACCTTTATGGCCTTTGCCGGAAATACTTGCTATCCGGTCTTCCTGCGACTTTGCATCTGGACCACGTCGCAGCTGGTACCAAAACAGTCCCAGACGAAGGAGACGCTGCAGTTCCTTCTTGACCACCCGCGGAGATGTTATACGCTCCTCTTCCCTAGCCGCCCCACCTGGCTTCTGTTCGGTACTGTGTTCATACTGAACTTTGTCGACGTTCTACTCATTATCGTACTGGACCTGGATAATCCAGCTGTTACAGACCTTCCTATGGGCCCCCGTATCCTCTCGGCACTGTTCCAGGCCGCATCTGCTCGTCACACCGGCACCTCTACGCTGAATCTTGCAGAGGTTAATCCTGCAGTTCAGTTTAGCCTACTAACGATGATGTACATCGCTGTCTTCCCGATTGCCATCAGCGTCCGCGCCTCCAACACGTATGAGGAGCGAGCATTAGGCATCTGGGCGCCTGATGCTACCGGCCTCGACGAGAATAATGGCGTGTCGTACGTCATGGATCATATGCGGAACCAGCTTAGCTTCGATCTCTGGTATATCTTCCTCGGAACCTTTCTTGTTTGCATCGCCGAAGCGCGGCGCATTACAGATTTGAGTGAACCGGTGAGTGTCGCCCTACGAATATCCCGTGTTCGTATGGTATGCCATAACACGGTGCCTTATGAGCTAACTTTTTCAACAGTCTTTTTCCGTGTTTCCTGTTCTATTTGAAGTCATTTCAGCCTAGTTCGTCTACCCGCACACAGAGCTCATCCGTTAGGAGACTCTGCAGCGTTGAATTAACGAACAGTCTAGCGGCAACGTTGGTCTATCACTCGGCGGTCCACTTGGTAACACGTCCATGTCCGGACATTATTCCGTCTTCAGCAAGATGGTCATCTGTCTCATGATGGTCCGGGGCCGTCACCGCGGGCTGCCCTACGCTTTGGATCGAGCTATTACCCTACCAACTGGGCACGATAACGACACTCAAATGGAAGAAACGACAAGGCCCTTCAGATTCGAGAGCTTTCCCCCAGCTGGCGCGATGGTTCCATTGACCAAAGCGCACACAACATCCTGATACGGCGTCTTTAGGCTTCCATCGAGTCCATTCGGTCTTGCTCTAGTTTAGTTCTAGCAGGTACCCCGTATTTTCTGTATCTGAGTTCTGTCGCTGATGTTGCCACTAGTTTTACCAAGCTCGGTCATGGGCTCACGACGGCGTTGCCATTGGCTACAATTATCCCGCCACCTTCTAGACCAATATTGTATCGCTGATCCCATTACGCAGTGACTGAGACGCCGAAGCATCCCAGACAGCCAGTAACATCCATGGCTATTCTTTAATTTTATACACTGTAGCATATCAGGTTTCTACCAGCTCTAAAGATTTTAGAAATACACGTGTAAGAGTGGATTACGTAAATATGTCGTTGTTGTTGTTGTTGTTGTTGTTGTTGTTGTTGTTGTTGTTGTTGTTGTTGTTGTTGTTGTTGATGTTATTGATGTTGTATTTAACGCCATGGCGGAAAGGGTGGGGCCCTTGCGGCAGACCTCCCAAGGGTTATGTGGCGTGGAGGGCCGCAGGCTAGGGCTGCATACTCTACAGTGCATCACCCTTCCTTCCGTCCTCCAAATCCTGCCTGATGGCTACTATGCGTTCTATCTATCACTAGTTCCCGCTAATTCCCCAAATTCATTGTTTCCCATCTAGTCCCTTTAGCGGTTACGTTAGCTATCTAGGGCCCATGCCGGAGCCCGTCCCCTAGTAGCATAGGCAGATCTTGCAGAAGAAGGCTTTAAAGCCTTTTAGGTTAGTGATTAGTCCTTTAAAGTACCGCTCAAAATATCCCACAGGTCCTTTAAGATTAAGCACACTAGGAAGGTAGAGAGTAGGCCACTGCTACCTCCTCGCCAAGGCTGCTTAACAGTAGACTAGATAACCTACTTCCTTTGCCTCCCTACAAGAGCAAGTAAGCAGGGATTTCGTGTAATTAAAGCGTTAATAATAGTATTAAAGTCCCTACGACCTAACCAGGCCGCTAAAGGGTAGTAGAGGGTAGTTGTTACGAGCATGTCAGGGCGAACAACTGCACCACAAAGCAAAAGCTTCGGTAATGATGCGCCTGCATCATCATCCCCTGTTCTGCACTATATAGTTACGCCGGCCAGCACCCCAACTGGTTGGGCCGTAACACAGACTTTACAATAGCGTACAGCGGTCAATAGTTTTTTGATTATCGCGGCCGTCTATGCATAATACATAATCCAATCTACAGAAATTACATCGTTCGTATATGCTCTCCTATATATGGTTTTTTAGTGAAGTCGTGTTAGTAAGGCGTAACTTGAACACAGCATTTACGCTTGGACATCAAGTTCGCCGGACGCCTCTGAACAAACGATACTTAGTCAGCCCTGAATAATGTTCGGAAACGCGAATTAATAAGCTTCGGGTCTGGGTTGGTTGGATGGCATGTATGCCGGCCGGGGCAAGTCGTACTGGAGCCTCAACACCTTCGCTGCAAGTGGGAAAGTAAAGCTTTCTGACAGGAAACACACGGACAAACATCCCCGGCACCACCCTCTCGATTATGCATGTACACGCGCACTGTGCATGAAGTCGAGTGTGACTGTATACCAACAGACGGAGGCATTTTCAGCTTATCATCATCTTTTGTTGTTGCTGTTGAGAGTCAGTTGGGTGTTTTGCGAAAGGGGTGGTATCGAGACGCGTGGCGCGGCACTAGTGGACCCACTTTCGGCGCGTCCCGTCGTGAAACATGCAGGCGGAGTCGGACACAATCAACGTCGCGTCCGACTCGGGGGAGGCCAGCGGAACGGAGCGGCCACCGCGACGGATACGCAAACCGACGACCAAAGTCCGACTGAACGAAGGAAACAAAGAGATTGCCGACAATGGAAGCGCAGAGCCGAGCGATCTCGGAGGAAACGGGGTGCGGAGGACTACCACCAGGGGCGCGTCAGCCGCGAGAGGAAGGACCAAGGCGACCGAGGACCACGACAGAACCCTGCTGCTGGACATGGGAAAGCAGATGAAGGAGCTTCACGCATCCCTCCAGGTGGTTTTCAACGCATGGAAGAAATCGGAACTGCGAAACAAGGATATCCAGGCCGAACTTCGACACGTCACGGGCGAACTTCGGACGGCGAACGAGGAACTCGGGTCAATCAAAGACGAGTTGCAGACGGTCCGCGACGACCTGCAGGCGTTAAAGCAGCAAGTGGAAGACGATAACACGAAGACACGCGAAAAGATCGAGGCTTTTGCGACTCAGGCTTCGGCGCAAAGCGGCCCCAGTCCGTCCTACGCCGCCGTCACCCGAATCCCCTCAACCAACCAAACCAGCGATGCACGGACCCGTACGTCCGGCGTGAACCCGACCAACGTGGCTGACACTCTGTACTGCACGATCGATACCTCACGAGTTGAAGCAGAAGATGACAACAAGCCCAACGCGGGCGCGATCAGGGCGGCAGTGGAAATGGAGATGCGAGCGGACGGGCATACGGGATGGCGGTGTCAGGCCGTCACCGTGAACCCAAGAAACGAGGATCTCATCAGAATCGTCTGCCGAGACGACGCGGAACACCAAATGGTCAAGCAAATCGCGGAGACGAAGATTGCCCCGGGCATGCGCGTCCGGGACGACGACCTGTATCCGATCAAGGTAGACTTTGTGCGATGATCGGCGGTGTGGGAGGAGAAAGGAAAGTACAGAAGTGAAGCGGCAGAGGAGTTCAGCAAGGAAAACGACACCACCGTCGCCAAAATCGTATGGCTAAGCCACCAAGAAACCCCGAAACAGTACGGATCGATGGCGGTCTACTTGACCAAGGCTAGTGACGCCAGAAGGCTCATCTCAGAGGGCTATTTCCACGCCGGTGGAGAGTCTGGAAATACGGGAGTGTTCAAGCCCCAGTCTCGGACACATCAGTACTTCAAATGCCAGCAGATCGTCCGGCATAAGGCAGAGAAATGCGAGAACAGCCTAGTATGTGGGCGGTGCGCCCAGGAGGGCCATCACCACAAGGAGTGCCGCGAAACAGTACTGAAGTGTGTTCCCTGCGGTGGACCGCACGAATCCTTCAGCAAGAAGTGTCCGAAGCTCTACCCATCTCTCCATGAGTAGAAACCTTCAGATCCTTCAACTGAACGTAAGGAAACAGGATGCAGTGCACAAAAGCCTGATGAACGATGAGCAACTGCGAGACTTCATGGTCATAGCAGTGCAGGAACCATGGGTGTGGAAGAGAGAAGGCAAGATCTTGACGGTGCCGATGCGGCACAGCAGGTGGACGAGGATGGTCCCAACGGCGTGGAGAGAGGAAGGACGGTGGGGGATCAGAAGTATGCTGTGGGTGAACAGGGATGTTGAGGCAGAGCAAGTGCCGATACCGTCACCCGACATGACCGGAGCCATTCTTCGACTCTCGGGTCGTCGAGTGCTTGTTGTGTCGGTGTACGTTCCGGTACGGGAGCCCGAGATGCTTCGTCGCACATGTTCCATGTTACGGCAAGCAATCACGGGCGTCAGGAGTAACGCGGGCGAAGTGGTGGATGTGGTCTTCGTGGGAGACTTCAACCGACACGACCAACTATGGGGAGGGGACGATATCTCGGCGAGCAGGCAGGGAGAGGCAGACCCGATCATCGACTTGATGAGTGACTTCGCCCTCAGTAGCCTTCTGCCAAGAGGGACGAAGACGTGGCAGAAGAACGACGCAGCAACGACCATTGATCTGTCCATCGCGTCGGAGGAGTTGGCGCGGATGATGATACGATGCGCGGTGCACGAGACAGACCATGGCTCAGACCATCGAGCGATTGAGACAGCGGAATGAAACTGTGACGCCGAACACTGACAGCAAGGCCCGACTTCTGTTCAAGAACGCTCCATGGAAGGCGATCAATGCCAGGATTGAAACCACACTACAACGTGTTCCTTCGGGAGGTACCGTGCAGCAGCAGACGGACAGGCTCATGTCGGCAGTAGTGGAAGCAGTAGAGGCGTTGACGCCCACGGCTAAACCGTCTAGGTATGCAAAGAGGTGGTGGACGGACGACCTCACTCAGCTGCGCCGGATCCACACATTCTGGAGGAACCGAGCGAGGGCAGAGAGACGGGCCGGCCGCTGTCCGCCGGATCTTGAGGAGCGGGCACGGGCAGCGGCGAAGCAGTACCACGACGCAATCCGACAACAGAAGAAGCACCACTGGCATGAGTTCCTGGCCGACGATACGAACATCTGGAAGGCAGCCAAGTATCTATGCGCCGACAAAGGTGCCTCATTCGACAAGATCCCCCAGCTTACCAGAGCAGACGGTTCTAAGACGGAAGAGACCGGGGAACAGGCGGAGGGACTGTTGACTGCGTTCTTCCCTCCGCCTCCGGATAGGATCGACGACGAGGGGCTGCGTCCACAACGGCCGCCCGTGCCCTTCCCCGAGATTACGTTAGAAGAGGTGGAGAGACAGCTGTTTGCAGCGAAATCGTGGAAGGCGCCCGGAGAGGACGGGTTGCCAGTAGCCGTGTGGAAGCAGACGTGGCCCGCAGTGAAGCATCGGGTTCTCACTCTGTTCCGAGCCTCGATGAACGAGGGAGAACTGCCTAGGCAATGGAGACATGCGAAGATCATCCCGCTGAAGAAACCGAACAAGAACGACTACACCATTGCGAAGGCCTGGCGACCGATCTCGCTGTTGTCGACTCTGGGGAAAGTGCTGGAATCGGTGATAGCCGAGAGGATATCGCACGCTGTCGAAACATACGGGCTCCTGCCCACGAGTCACTTCGGGGCTCGGAAGCAGCGATCGGCAGAGCAGGCGCTGGTCCTGCTTCAGGACTACATCTACAGAGCATGGAGGAGGAGGAAAATCCTCAGTCTGGTCAGCTTCGACGTCAAAGGCGCGTACAACGGAGTGTATAAGGAGAGACTGCTTCAGAGACTCAAGGCGAGAGGGATCCCGGAAAAGCTGGTGGCGTGGGTGGATGCGTTCTGTTCGCACCGGACAGCAAGCATCCAGGTCAACGGCCAGGACTCGGAGGTCCGCTCCCTGCCTCAAGCTGGGCTACCTCAGGGCTCACCGCTGTCGCCTGTCCTATTCCTTTTCTTCAACGCCGACTTGGTCCAGCACCAAATCAACGAAAATGGAGGTGCACTAGCATTCGTAGACGACTATACGGCATGGGTCACCGGACCGTCACGAGAGGCGAACCGACAGGGGGTCCAGGCCATCATTGACCGAGCCCTCGACTGGGAACGACGAAGCGGAGCGACCTTCGAGACAGACAAGACAGCCATCATACACTTCACACGGAACTGGCGTCAGCCGGAGGACTGGTCCCCTTTCAGTGTCAAAGGGGATATCGTCCGGCCCAAAGACCAGGTAAAGATTCTAGGCGTGATCATGGACACCAAGCTCCGCTTCAAGCAACACGTGGCAGAAGCGGCATCGAAGGGCCTCGAAGCCGTGCTGGAGCTCAGACGACTCAAGGGCTTGCCACCGTCAACGGCGAGACAGCTCTTCGTGGCGGCGGTGGCACCCACGATGGACTACGCATCGACCGTCTGGAAACACACGTGTAACGCAGCCCAGATGAAGGTCATCAACAGGGTGCAGAGGATCGGGGCTCAAGCAATTGTGGGAACCTGTAACTCGGTGGCTACAGCGGTTGCCGAAGCAGAAGCAAGCATACAGTCAGCCCAGGAACGATTCGAAAGGAAAGCGATCAAATTCTGGGTGCGTCTCCGGACATTACCGAACAATCATCCGCTGCGACATATCAGAGTCAATACCTTCAAGAGGCACATCTCGCCTTTCCAGACGATGGCTGCGGCCTACCGTGACTTGCCCCTGGACAGACTGGAGACCATCAACGCGTTTTCGCTGTCACCATGGGAAAACCGAGTGCAGACGGTGGTTGAAGACGATGGAGACAAGGCAAGCGCAGCGACTAAGACAGGCTGGGCCGCAAGGGTCGCGACGGCTAGTTCGGCAAGAAATGGAGTCGTGGGCTTCGGGAGAGCACTGCATCTCCCTAGGTCACACACGGGAGGCGGCTTTACGACAACGGAGTCATGCACAGTCGGTCTCAGGACGGAGCAGAACCCGTTCACGGCAGAGCTTCAGGCGATGGCGACGGCGTTAGAGTCCCTCTCGGAGAGGATCCGTCACCTCGTCATATACTTGTTTGCCAGCAGCAAAGCCGCCGTGCTAGCAGTAAGCAGACCCCGACAGCAATCAGACCAGCAAGAGATCCGTCGTATCTACGAGGCTATCAGTGTCCTACAAAACAGAGGCAACAGAGTGTCACTATTCTGGCTCCCGGCTGGGGTAAAGTCGAAGCTCGTCAAGGAGGCCAAGGCAGCGGCAAAGGAGAGCACCCAACAAGGGAAAACACCTAGGAAGAAGCCAGCCAGGGCTTTCTCAACCACGCTTAGGAACGCGTTACAGAGGGTACAGGAGACGAACCCCGGAATACCAGAGTGGGTGGGAAAGTTCTCAAAGAGAGTCGACTCGGCTCTGCCAGGAAAACACACACGGCAACTGTACGATTCATTTTCATGGAAGCAGGCCAGCATACTGGCCCAGCTGCGGACGGGGATGGCAAGGCTCAACTGGTACCTGCACCAGATCAGGGCGGCCGCCTCGGATCAATGTGCATGCGGACAAGCAATAGAGACGGTCGAGCATTTTCTCTTCCGTTGCACCCAATGGACAGCACAACGCGCACCGATGATCCAACGGACTGATACGCACAGAGGTAACCTGTCATTATACTTAGGCGGGAAGGCCGCATCAGACCCTGACGACTGGTCACCATGCATGGATGTCGTAAGAGAAACAGTGAAGTTTGCCATGGCAACAGGACGACTCGATATGCAGGTCAAGCAAACATAGGACAGGAACAGCACAACATCACATCACTAACATTAACCACCGACTAACCCCATACGCACCCTCGTGCCACCGACAGCAGGGCTCGCTTCAGCCGCCGAAGATAGGGACCTGAACACTTGGAGGAAGTGCTCCAAGATGGCCTGCTACTAACCTCACGAGAAAGTGCAATCATCGGAAGGCGTAATCAAAGATGACGCAGACGGAAGTGGATTTCATACACGGGGCTTATTTTGAGACTAGGGTAAAAACTCAACAAGGGAAGCATGTAAGATACATAGACGTTAGAGCCCTTTATGGCTTAGCCAGGGCGTAATAAACTCAGTGAGTGAGTGAGTACTGTACTAGATGTATTGGATTCTTTCGTCTTTGCCATTTGCCTCGGCTGGAATGAAGTTCGCCAGCTCGCCGCTCCAGTTATCTCTACATGACTTCAAAGCCGTTTCTGACTCGCCCATCGCAGAGTGCCCCATTGTGAACATGGGGAGGCCGAAATGGCTCTATTTCCGTTGCAGCCCGTTCTTGCACCAATAAGTTCGTCCACACCCCTTAACATACTTGTCCACAGCCAGAATTGGAGCTTCACGGGCAAGGCTCTCAGGGAGTCAACATCCCTGCCAGGCCCCATCACCCCTGACGTCACTCAAGTTTCTCGCTGTTGGTTCGAAATCCAGAACTGGAGACTGTCCCAACGTAGCTCTCGAGTGTTGGCGCGACATTTATCCATCATGCAGCACGATCAGCAGGTGAGGGGAGGAGAACGCGGGCTCCTGCTTCGCGGACCCCACCAATTCGGCGGCGGGGCGTCTGCCCCGTTCGCCCGTCAGCGAGCGGCTTCGGCCCGCAAGGACATCCCAGCCGGGGCTTCCTCCCGGACATTTGTCATGACGGCTAACTGAGTCAGGCACACGATGGGTTCTGCCATCGCCGACATCAAATCGAGTCATGTTTTCGTTTCCTGATCTCGACCGCGAGCTATACGATGTAATTTTGCCTGCTTTCATCGAGTGTATCTATCTATCCCACCAGATGCGAATGGACCTGATTCTTGCCAAGAATGAGGATCTCCACTTTAGTATCCAGTTTTACTCCAAAATTGTTCTTTTCTGAGTTCTTCATTGGGTTGGAAGTTCTAGTCAGTGAATTTACAGTATCCCAATTCGGCCCTCACGGCCTTGGCGTATCGATGTGAGCTGCACGTTAGTGCATGGGCTGCTAGCTCGCATATGGCCGTCCACCATTGGCATCAGCTCAGTGTATGGAAAGTGGATAGTTACAATAGTGGCAGTCTGTACCACCGCCTCATATCCTTTCAAAGTGCGTTTCCGAAGCGAAGCCTGGACCTATGCTATTCTTGCCATACGCTCACATCAAGCTCCCTTTCGATGGCCACGTGATCGGAACCATAATTGGAACCGTGGTCTTTGTCATACAGCTTGTTTGTATTATCGTGATCGTCCTCTTGATAGCCCTCTGTAAACATACAGGGTATCTGTTGTCATCTCTTACTCCGTCCCCGGGTACACCTTAAAATTAGTGATAGATCGACCGGTCAACAAGATACGATGTCATAGTCTTACCATTGAAGTTGCTTTTGCCGAAGAAAGCAGTACTTACATAGAACGCTCCGTCGTTGTCAATGTCCTCCGCCACATCATCATCCTTGGTGGAAAAAAGGGTTGTCTAGGTGTATTGACGGATATCTTCGTCATCACCATTGTCGCTCAGTGAGTTAAGTCCTTCGTATTGAGCAAGGAAGATATCGTATCCTGCTGACGTTGTATCGGGTCCATATAGTGTCAGCAGATAAGCTTTGAGCATAGAACAAGTGGTCAGACCGATTTCAAAGACACAGCGCACCGCAATCAAACATCATACAGCGGACATGGGTTAGGTTAGTGGACAGAGTGCGAGCAGCCGTGCCGGTTTAGCTGTAACTCTGCGCTTCTGATCTGCAAGACATGGTCGGCTGTGAATCGGAGACGAGTCGCAGTAACGGGAAGCTGGACCTGGGTTTGTGTGCGGGTTTCCGGTGGGCCGTAGCCCCATGGTCGTAACCAAAAGGAAGCGGGTGAGCTGCGTTCTCAGGTCGTACCTGGGCCGCCCTCAACCGTGGTATCGCCAGTGTGCCTGATATACCGCGGTGCCATTCGTTCAGATCGGAGCGTAAGACTGTGCCGTCGCCTATACTACTGACTGTGCGCCGAATGTTGCGATAATGAGAGCACGATCTGGCCCCATGAGCCTCCAGCCAAGCCCGGACCTCCGGGCTCCTATAAGCCATTCTATGTGCCGCACCGGGACGGGGAGATGCGGAAGCTGCCAGCAGCCCCACTTGGCCGAATTATCCCCGGAGGCCTTGTTGCTTATTGGACGAATCGGTAGCACGGGTTGAAGAACTACTCTCAGCGTAGGACACCAAAGGTATATGGACGGCGGCAGATCTCTGCTGATGAGATTTACTTATTCTCAGGTATCTTGACTTATTATATGGAATTTTTTTGCATCAGCCCGGGCTGAACGTTACGATTGCAAATTGTCAACGGCCTCTAGACAGGAGCTGAAGAGGCCAGCGAGCCCGGGGACGCCACGGCGAAACTAGCAGGCTCCATTGTTGTGGGTTGCTGTGACAAGTTAAGCCGGTGAAGGGTTGCTTTTTTTGTTCCCTTCAGCGGCTTTTCTTCCTGGAGTAGGCGGTCGAAAGGCCTGCAGATCGCCGCGTGGCGCCTCGCAGGGCGAATCGAAGTGCGCGGGGTTTGTAGCCTTGAACGCTGTTATCGCACTCTTGCATATGCATGCTAACAGTCATCACATACGAAGCAGGGCAGACAGGGTTCGTGAGTCAGTGTCATGAGATAAAACAATTGCTCATTGTTGCATCCTGTTGGGGTCTCACGTCAGGTCGACCGAGACAAGAAGCAATGTGTTTTGAAGAACCCTTGAAGTTGCGGGAGGTCGTCTCAACTTCCTTACCTGACCAAGTGGCCTCAGTGACTCATGTAGCCAAGGCGCTAGGAAGGTAGGCGAATCTCATTACCCACTGAACAGGCAGCAACCCACCTTCCAATTGAGAACCTTGCTTTTGTGACGGCCAGCTCCATTTGTGCCTATCATGCATAGCCCAAGATCGACCTCCACCGGTGCGGGGAGTGCGACTGGGAAGGCTCGTTCTTTGGCCAATAGCGGAGAGTTCCGTCTCCAAGAGTGTTGGTCGGTCTGGGTGCTTGCTCTTGGCCGCATCACCTGAAAGCTGATTCTTGGTGCAAGCAACGAGAAATGCAATTGCTAGATTGGTGGTATAAATAGATGTTGGTCTTCTATCGCCCGTCTGTCCACCCCCGCCATTTCGTGACGCAACACCGAAGCTTTCCAAGCGGTTGGTTGTATTCATTACACGGACCATACCATGGACTCAGACGCTACGAAAGTCAACCTCAGTAACTATATCCGCGTACGCCTCGATGAAGCTAAGAGTAGTCTGCCGTCAAACCAGAAGCATGGATGCACAGTCGAAGCGATTACTGTGATCCTCTATTTACTGGACGTGGTCGTCGCTGTAGCAGACTGGTGCATGACAGATGATGCCAGAGAAGCCGCAGGGAAGGAGGATATGAGTAGATTATTTGCAAAGAACAGGCTCTCAGACACTTCTGATGTGGCCCGCCTAACGAAAAACCAGGCGCTTTTGAGGTAAGAATGCAACTTCTATGTGCTGCTTTTTCTGACGCCATGACAGAGAGAGTCGTGACCAAATCAAGAACTTCTCGCGAGATCTCCGGGCCACAGTGGAAGCCAAGATCAAGGAAATCAACGAAGTCGGCTAGAGAGAGGAAGGCCTACCTGATGGTGAAGCAGTTGAGATTGCGCCTGATGAGGAGCCTTCGTTGATGCGAAAGATAGTGGTGGATGATGTTAGCGCTGCTGAAGCCGCCAGAAATAAAGGATAAGCGGGTGCTGTCGCAGCGACTGTTACGGTGACAGCGTGTGAGGAGTGGAATCGCATGAAACTGCAATTTTCATAAGTGGCCTATAACGGCAGCCCACGTCTCAAAGTCGCTTGAAGTTTCGCTGCCGATGGTGACACCTCAATAGATTGGGCTCCGGTGTTTTGAATTGGATGTCGCTGAAGCAGACCGCCTGAGCAAAGGCGGTGGAAGGGCAGCATCGACGGGGAACGCGAGCCGCTTGGGGCAGTCGTAAGCTCGCTATCTGTCAAGGACCATTGCCAACTGCGCGGTCTCGAATGGATTGGTGGCGGATAACACTATCAGCGTCTCTATTTGCCTGAAGGCCGACGTGATGTCCCGCAGAGGCGTCACGCTGTCGCGAGTACGTGACACAACCGACAGCGTCGTTCCAGGACGTCGGGCCCAAAGTCGACCACTTCCCGGCCTGCTTACAGGTTCGGACGAGACATGAAACGATGCCGCCGTGCTTGCAGCGGTCTCTTACCTGGCCACACGACTTCGAACCTCCGCAATAATCATGGTGTATCTGTCTGGTCTGGAGCCGAACCTGGCGATACTCCCCTCTGATTCGATAAACCGTTTGGGAACCTCCCTGACCCAGACGAAGCTTATGAGTCAAGCTTGCGAAGCAGCTCCTTCGGCCCAGTAAGCTTAGCGCCTAGGGAAACACTTGGGGAATGGAGCCCGTCGCGGCTGCACGGCTGCTGCAGGCTACAAGCGCATCCACTACCAACAAGATGTCGCCCTCAGCCGAGCACAGGCTGCCGTTGGTCTGGTCGCAACTCGGCATGTACGGCCTTCACTGCTCCACCATCGGTGGCTATCAGAGAGGTCTTTCAGGCACCACTGCATGGACACATCCCTACCATCATGTACTTCATGAGCAGGTTCCACCGTTTTTGCCGCTTGTCCAAGTTCAGTTGCTCACAGTGGTTGGTCCGAGCTTGTTGGCGCCACCTTTCTTTTGCTGTTCCATCGCACCTGTGCCATCCTGCGGCCAAGTACCACAAGCGAGAAGATTGCGACGCATGCTGTACTCAGCTGCGTTTGCTCCCCGTCTACGTACAGTACTAGGTCAGAAGTGTTTGCACAGCAATAAGAATACCTAACCCAATCAACGGCACAGAGGGAACCCGTTAGCTTGGGGTCACTTCACAGTGCACCACCAGAGGTCCTGTGGCTCACCACCCCACTGTAGCTTTTCATTGGCTTATCCTTATTGATGTGCAAAGACTTCTGACCTAGTAGGTACTGTACGCAGCCCTTCACTACCAGCAGGTCAGACCTATCCCACAAAGAACACAAGGGATCAGGGGAAAGTGCTGAGCCGCCACCACGACTGCGGGAGACCAACAACCCCGCCACTGGGAACATGCAGGCTGCGCCGCAGATAAATAGGAGAAGACTCGACATTGACAGGCCCAACTATCGACGAAGCAATCAAACAACAAGCCTTTGCGCAATACAGCACCATGCCCGACGAGACTTTCCACAAGCTTGATTCAGATGGCGACGTTGTGCTCACTTTACGGAACCCAAACGCGCCGTTCGCTGATTGGGATGAGTCTGTGAGAAACAGCATACACAGACTGAATATGCGGTTTTGACTTTTGCCCCATGACCTGAAGAGACGGGGTTTTGATCTCTAATGCCATCATAGAATAGGGGTTCCTTGGCCGACTTGTAACCAGCCCGTGTTTTCCGTCCCTGCCGAGCAAGAGCCCGAAGGAGATGAAAATTTTTGGGCCGCTATTTCTACTTCAAAGAAGAACGAGAGATGGCTGGAAGACGAAAAAAAGTTCAAGAAAATAGAAAAGAAAGCAAGGAAAAAGATGAAGAAGAAAGAGAAAGAGAAAAAGAAGACGAAAAAATGAAGAAAATGGCGACACAGGAGAGAAACCAAAGTCTAGACGCTGGCATCTCCACCGTCACGGAACCCGTCACGGATTCGGAGGCCCTTGCAAATGGACCCCCTTTAGTCGGCGCTTCGGAGCAAACGACGATGCCAGTACCCCCAGGATTTGATGCCTCCGCAGACGGGCACTCGAAACATACAACACCACTCCAGGACGACGTCGAATTGGTACCGGAGATTACATTCCTTCTCTCCTCCCGGCACCTTTCCCTGGCGTCGCGCTACTTCAATACTCAGTTCAATAGCCCTTGGAGGGAGGCTATAACCCTCGGACCAGATGGCCGTTACCAATTGGATGCGTCGGACTGGGACGTCGATGCTCTTCTTCTTTTGATGCAGATCATTCACGCAAAAACAAAAGACATTCCCCGCCGCATAGATCTCGAGACTCTAGCAAAGATTGCAGTCATGATCGACTACTACGAGTGTCACGACGCAATTGCGTTCTTCTCAAACATGTGGGTCGAAGCCCTGGAGAAACAGCTTCCATCTGAGTGCAACCGTGAGCTGGTGCTTTGGCTCTCGATCTCTGTCATTCTCCGGCAGGACACTGTGTTCAAGGCCGTCACCAAGACAGCCGTGCAAAAGAGCAAGGGCCCTGTCCCAACGCTCGAGTTGCCCATCCCGCCAAGTCTCATTGGTAAGCGACTTCTTTGCCACAACTTCCGTTGCTAACTTCAGCAGAAGCCATTGACTGGCGCCGACAGGACGCGATCAACGCTGTGTGCAAGGTGCTTGGCAACCTGTTGGCGTCGTTGTGTAGAGGATCAGCGGGGTGCGGTTTTGACTGTTCTGCCTTTCTTCTTGGCAGCCTTACCAAGAATATGTGCAACTACAAGCTCCTGGATCCGACACCACAAGAACCCTACCTTGGCTATGAGCTAGCCGCAGTTGAGGAGTGGGTGCAAAGTTTTCGCTCGTCTGGTGTACTCTACTCAGGCTATCGTCAAAGATGCTCCTGCAACCTCATGCAAATGGTTGAAGGGCGTCTCTACCCAGGCATCAACCGGAGTAAGGAGGGATTCAGTTTGAGTGACCCAGATGTTGGACTCGTACAATTTTGTTAGTGTGACATGTTGGTCTTACTCATTATCGCCAGCACTCACGGGTCTCCGGTGAAGGATGCCTAGTTGCTTTATAACTTGGCCGCAGACTCTGCCTCCGCATTTGCAAAACCGATGTTGGAAAACTGCGAGGGAGAAAACCAACATCAAGGCAACAGAATCATCATCTGGATCAAACAAATAATGTCCCGTAACAGTACGTTTCGACTTACCCCAATGATCAGTCGACCAAGGGAGTTGAGACAAAACATGTTGGTATGGGGGGTACACAAGGCTATTGGTGATGATGCGTCACGACGTAGGAGGTCCATGACCGCACAGCCAAGAAGGGACCCTCACGCCTGTCAGTCTGACGAGAGGAAGAGGACGCGGGCGACGGGCGTTTGTATTGTATTCGTGACATGCTCAATGATGTTTGCGCAGAAAATGTGTTTGCCAATACCCGCAGGGCCGTGGGTCCAGAGCACCTTGGTGCCGGCGGGAAAACCTGGACAAATCCATTCTAGGAACGTGAACGACAGGTGCCCGCAAGACAACGCATTTGCACGGAGTCATCGTACCGCTCATCGGGGCTGCATAGCCACGCGTGCAGGTCTCGCCGCATTTGGCTAACCCTGGTCGCGAAGAGACGTTTCGGACCAAGTGGCAAAGGCTCCCCGTATCTTCAAGCTGAGAATGTAGTTGATACGATTCTGTCTGCTCAGTAATAATGATGGACGTGACATCCTCAAGATCCATCTCAATACCTGCCCCTGGTCCGAGCGTGTTGACTCACGTGACCATAGGGAGTAACACCCACGTAACCTGCGCAGGGTTTGACGGTACTAAGTCGTACAAGGCGATATTCACTTGGTTTTTCAATAGTTATACCTACTTTGTGCTTTTGAATCTGACTTCCGTGGCCCAGACTACTTTTGCGCCCCTCAATTCGCCTAGCATTCCCAGAAGCTTGAGTAGATGCTCTGAGCCTGAGCCCGTGTCTCCCGGCGTGGAGCGGAGCGACCGTTACATGCGCGCGTCCGCGGTACTGAAGATGTCTTTAACGAGATGGAAGATATCGACGGTTGCCCTGCGAATCTCCTCTTTTTCAAGGGCCGGGTGATGTTGGTTGCATGGTTTCCATCGTTGAAGCCCACGGCAATACCCCAGTTTTCGAGGCGGACCAACTGCTTCGGACGGAGACCTGCCAACAAACCGCTCCTTTGACTTTGCTCCCCCGCACGTGTTCCGGCATGTACCCACTTTGGTGATGACCCCACCCTAAAAAAAATACAGCTTATCGCTGTGCTCGTCCGTGTCCCTATCCAAGGCAACTTAGATGATCAATTGTTTTGGACAGCGGCTAGAAGGGTGACGTCGCAGGCCAAGCTGCACTGCGGGCTCGTCTCCTCGAGCCAGCTGATCTGCCACAGCTCATCTGGGCAGGACGCACTGGTTCCTCATCGCCTGGTTTTTTTTTTTGCGGCCTCGCATGTGGCCCCGCACAAGACGCGGCCTTCGCCGCGCAACGTCACTGATTCACACCCACTAGGATACTAGCCAAGTGTTTATAACTCGAATGTTTGCCAGCATACCATCCGCCCCGCCACGAAGCTAGAGTTACATTGCAGCAGCGACTATGCGCAACTGCATCAGGATCTAAGAAACCGCCGTAGCGCTCGACGATATTCAACCTGACAGTATATTTCAGGACCTGCCCTGTGATATTTCTACCAGCTGGCTCTTGTTCCTAGCTTTCTCCCTAGTCACGATGATCTTTGTCAAACAACCGAAGAGCACTCAAATGCGGGAGATATCTCTGACATTCTCCTTCACGCCAAAGTATATACAATTGCCGAGAAGTATGCCATTGATGATCTCAAGAGTCTCGCTCGCACCAAGTTCGAGACGACTGCTCAACGATCCTGGGATACCGATGACTTCCTTGATGCTATTGACGAAGCATATACCTCCACACTAGACAGCGATAGGGGTTTGCGGGACATTGTCCTGAAGGTCTTTGCTGACACGAAGAGCTGCTGGACCGGGAACAAGTTAAAGTACTGCTTAGAAAACTAGGCTCGCTTACTTATGATCTTGTTATGTACTACCACCAGAAAGGCAAGTCCGACGTTGGTTGGCAATAGTTAGGTTTCACCCCGTCCAAGTCTGCGCCAATGAACCGACGTATCAGATGAAAGAACACCTGTCGATGAGGATGTCGAGTTCGGCGACTCAACTGATTGTATCTGCTTCCTATGCTATCACAATAGCTTTATATGTGTTATAAGCCACGCGGTATTATTACCGAAACTTTGCTTTGAGGCCCACAGGTGACGTAAGCATATTCTGATTTAGTTCCGAAGCCCACAACAACAGCGTACGTCTTTGTGTTTACTGCACTACAGCTTGTCTAACTACTGATCCGAAGCATTGCGTTGCGTGTCATGTACATCTTCTTGGAACATGCGCATCCGACTGGCCTTTCGTCGATATGACTATCAAATGTTCAAAGCACAGATACACCAAAAACCACCGGAGTAGCTCAAAGTTGATTGAACTGACGACGCTGACAAGACCGAATATGGCATCTAGGGCATTCGTTAATGTATAGAGGCATCGTGTCGTGGCACTCTCTACAGTGCGAGGGGCCACCGTGGCTTCTCGGTATATCGTGCGTGTTCTGGCTGTCGATGATCAGCCTGTGCGCCTCTCTTCCTGCCCTTCGAACCCTCCCCTCGTGATTCATAACAGGAGTGTTGGCATCTCGATTCATAGTGGAATTAGCGCAAGCGTAGAGTCGCTTCTCGTTCCACTGCGGGCAGGCGCAAGTCTTCCATCGGTCGCCACATAAGTAGCAGAACTGCGCTCTGCACCGGCAGGCTATGTAGTAATGTAAGCTTACCTTGTGTACCAAGAGATGCTGGGTGATGTGACTTACTTATGTGATTGCATCCGTGCTCTAGCTCTACGATTCTTCGGCAAGAGAAGCATCGCTGCCAGCCGTTTGCCGCGGCAATCTGGAGTAGGTCCTGAGTCAAGATGTCCTGGGCACAGTCTTGGTCCTTATGCTCGGCGCCCTTGCACATGACACAGGTACTGTTCATACATCGTTGACAAAACGCGATATCGGCTTTAATGAAATCTTTCGGTATGAATGTCGAG
Source organism: Colletotrichum spaethianum (assembly GCF_022836535.1). Taxonomy (NCBI): domain Eukaryota; kingdom Fungi; phylum Ascomycota; class Sordariomycetes; order Glomerellales; family Glomerellaceae; genus Colletotrichum; species Colletotrichum spaethianum. Next base: position 9,355 of record NW_026054825.1, on the reverse strand, counting down.
CACGTTGGCTTATGACAGTACGTCCGGTTGGGCGTCGAGAGTTCAAGCGCTTTAGCTTGGAATTCCTCAATCAACTTTGAGGGGAGAAACTGCTGGTTATCGTTGGCAGGAATGCGCTTTCCACAGCACCTTGGAGGGAACAGAAACTCATCTGTGAGTGACGTTTCAAAGAAAGTTTGTAGGCAGTGTCGACAATACTCGTGGCTGCAGGGACAGCGTGCCACTTCGGTGGAAACATAATTACTAAAGCAACTGCTACATTTCCTCTTGTCTCTCTTTACTGCTTTGGCCGTTTCCGTTATTTGCCCTGTGGATGCCGGCCATGTCGATGACTCGGTCTGGTCTGAGGAATCATCATAGCCATCTGTAGATACATAGAAGGATTTGAATGTGCTCAATAACTCTTCATCTGCATCTGCAGATGCCTTTTCCTGAGCGGCTTCAGTAGAGGAATCCTCATCGACCTGTCCTCCACGGCTGAGACGAAGGGCGACTTCTCTGTCTTGTGCAGCCTGCTTCTCCTGATTTACGAGAGTGGAAATAAGACACCCGTCGAGCTCCTTGGCCTTTGCCATGCTTTTACACATGCATGTGTCCGAGACAACGAGGACACGGGATTTTAGCTCAGACTCGTAAGTCTCAGCAGTAAGGCCTTCGTCGGAAATTTCGTCTTGCCTATTTTTTCCCTTGCTGGCTCTTTTCCTCCTGTCCAGGTTCTTGAGCTGCAGTTGGATTAAAAGACAGGACGTTTCGTTGTTGGCATCGTAACACACCATTTGTGAGTGGTGAGAAGATTCAAAGAGGTATATAATGTGAGACCTAAAAGTTTGCGAGATAAATAACGAGTTGTTTGTGGTTCCAGTTAAAACTGAGTGCGAAGTGTGTATGCATGCTTGAATGGGGTGACGAAACAGAGGTAATCTCTATGTGGCGGCAATAGCAAGCTCCTCGTTCGGCCAGATTGAGTCAGGTTTATAGGAAGTCTAAAGTGGAGTGAGAATTATCGGGAGATAACAATTGTTGGATAACTGCGGTACTGGTCTCTGACCTCAAAGGCAATCACTTCAAGTCTGATATGTAATCACTCTCTTGCTGAACTGCTTGCCTTTGTCTGATGTCAAACCTAATATATCATGCGATGATGGCCTCCTGCCTAAGATCCGTACAGAGATAACTTAAGGCTTCATCGTCTGTCCTGTCACACCATTCAGTGTGCTGCAAACAAAGATTGTTTACTCTGGGTAACGGTTGGGGCTAGAGTTGGTTGGTTCGGGAGCTTATTTATGGCCCTGCTCTTATGCAAAGGTTGGGGGTATAATGAGCTGAGGGCACACTTTGTGCCGGTATGGAATGATACAAAGCTTCTCTTAATTCCCAGAACTTTATAGTTTTGAGTTCTTTGACGGTTAATAACATGGTCGTGCTTCAATTGCGCGTAATTGCTTCAGATTTTAACTCTTCTATCGTGGAGGGCTAGATGTGGTCTTCAGAGTAGGATGGGCAGTTTTCAATCGTTTTGGGATGGATACTGGCCCGATTGGCATCACGCCCGCATATGTTGAAGAACGGCCTCCCGCCTGATATTAACGTTTAACAACCTCAAAAAACCTTAAATAAACAATGACCCCGCTACTGAACTCAACTTCCAACCTTCCACTCGGGACTTAGAGTTTAAAGGAATAACCAATAGAAGAGCTAAGCCACGTCATCTCGGCGTTAAAGAGCCTATGCGTAGGATAGAGGAATCGAAGAGATTCACATTGCGAGATTCTTCAGGTGATGGACCAAAACTGTAGGAAACCTTTACCGCAAAAGACTCTGGTTGATCCTTTATAGTACCGCATGACCCGCACGCACTCGGTAGAAAGGAGAAAACGTCTTAGCTACAGGTTTTAAGTCAGACAGTCAGCGGAAAACACGCACCTACAGTCTTTTCCAAAACCGCCTCGCCTATGAGCTCCAATACAGACATGTTTGCAGATGGAACGACGAGACTAGCCATGGACAGTTTTTCTGTTCTATGGGAAAGCTCTGGGTTTACCGATGCTTCGGATACTCTTTAGAGTGAGCACTCGGGACTCACCCAGAACCCGCCCGTTGGGCCAGGTGTGAACGAGCCAGGAGGGGGTAACGTCAGAGGCACGGCAGAACACTCTTTCGTTGGAATGAGAAGCCCAGACGCACCACTTGTGCTTCTTCTTTTAGGACGAAATGAAGCCGGTGAAAACATTCGAATAACTTTTGAAGAAGAGGAATTACCTCCACGTGACGCCGAAAAATGTCAAAATGGAATCCAAAATTGTACGTGGCCTGGTTGCACAAGGAAATTTTCGACCTGGAGCCACCAGAGGTAAGTTGAACTGCGTATAGTCTATCATGGGATAACTAAGGTGTACTGAACTTGTAAACAGAAAACATCTTAGAACCCACTATAAGCCCGTTTTGTGTCCTGTATGTCCCACTAGATCAGCATGCCAAAGGGACATGAGAAAGCATTACGGGACGCATTTCAGACAACCTCGGTTCGTGTGCAGATGCGGAATATCCTTCACAAGAATGTATAACCTCAACCGGCACGTTCGAAGAAGATTAGCACGGGATACAATTTTTACAAGACAAGAAAACCAAGAAAAAGAAAAGAAAAAGAAAGAAAAGGACAAAAAGAGACTGACAATCTTTTCACTGTCTTTTTGAATTTGAGATAGTACTTCTCGTATTCTCCGTAGTCAAAAAAGTCGGAATGGGCGGATCAAGAACAATAAAAACAAACGATGGATAATAACAACTATATACATTCGTTTACATAGCAAATCCAATCGTTTGAAGCCTCACAACAGCGAAACTCCATCTCCTGTTTCCACCTCACCGTCCGAGGTGTCTTCTAAACCCATTGACTGACTTCGTAGGCCAACAAAATTGTCTGAGCTCAGACCTATGATTATTGTGGTCAGCCATAGTCCAATCAACAAATGGCTTTGCCTGGATAGCGTAGGGCATTTGCTTACGATTGCCAGCCAAGTCGACCTTTTCGATGACTCTAAATGTCTCTAATTCCGGATCTGAATCATCATCTATGCTGATCTGGGATTCCGTTACCTGGGTCAGTGTATCATGGTGATCTTGGCTCAAAATCTGTAACTCCGCAATCTGGTCAAGGACCATGGTCTTCAGGTCTCTTATTACACTATTGATTATGTTGCGTTGCATAGTCCAACCTGGGTTCTCCGCACCTCCTAGAAGGCTTGAGACTCCCCAATTCGGGTACGCTTTTCGGTGAGAGTCGAGCAGGCAGACTTTTGCGGGATGATGCCGAAAGTACAGCTCGCAGCAGATGCATGCAGGTTTGCTACACGCGATGTATCTGTCCTTAGCAACGTACTGGCGTCCTCCGCTGTAGAAGTGCTGCAGCAACTGAACCTCGGCATGTACGGTAGGCTTCAGGCCGCCTTGTTCAAACTTGTCGTGGAGCTTAGACTCGATACGAACTTGACTGTCTAGGCGCGTGAGAACATCAAGATACTGCTCATATCTAATGTCTCGATCAGGGAGCAAGCGTTTGAGTACACCGCTCAAAGACGTATGTGAATCAGCTTCTGGGACCGGGGCGCTGGCTGGGCATTGGATACTGTCCACGACGCAATTTTCCATTAGAAGTTTTCGTAAACGGCTTCCGTCGTCGAGAAGCTGAGACACAGCGCGGGAATAAGCTGCCAAACGACCGATTGTATGTTTGACTGCGCGGAAGGCAGGGGCAGTCTGCCTCACATCGGCGTCGTCTTCAGATTCCTGGCCAAGTTGCTCGATCTGGCGTAGTTCTTCGTCATTTCGGGCGTGATATGCTGCCTGACATAAAGACAACTCAGAGGAAGTTTCGTTCTCGAAGCTTCGAAGCCAGTCTATAACGCCGTTGTCTGATCGTGTTAGGTGGTCTACGGGAACTTAGCATGAGAGTTGGAGGTTCGAACCCACAATGCTCCTCTTGAACGCCTTCCAAAAACACTCGGCACTTTTTAGCCGCATTGCGCAAAATTCTGATCAGCTGCCTGAGCCGCAACTTAGCAAACGCAGTGCACATGATCATCAAGGTCCCTTCGAATGTGATGCGATCCTCAGCGTGCCTGGCAAAACGCTGTACATGAGCAAGGACATCACTGAGGTGACGAGTGACACCGGTCTCATGCCCCTCATTTGAGGAAACCCAGAAGATGTAGCAGTCTTCACGCTCCTCAACAGCTATGGCAGTGGTGCTACTGCCGCCTTTTTTGTAGTCGCAAAGGAAGCACAAATTTCGGAGAAATCGCCTCCTGGCGTCCTGAATGGTGTAGTTGCTGAGCTGTGTGATACGATGTGACCCGTTCACTGGCCGCAGAATCGAAAGTAGAATAAGGGCCTCGTATAAGCGGAAGAGCAGCCGCACATAAGGATTCATTCGGGGAGTGAGAGCCATTGCAACTAGATTGCGTGGTCTGGTGTTAGTTTTTCGATGGTAAACGCAAGAATTTGAAATGGATAGACATGTATCTCAATCAGACACATATGTATAACCTTGACCGTCAAACTCCTGTTCTTTTGTGTTCTTTCCTTCTCGCCCAATGGTTAAGAGGCGATTGAGACAGCCCTAGTCCTAGCCTTTACCGTCTTCAACATCACCTCCAATACTAAAGCTTCATGATCAAAGGGGTGTGATGCAGCACCTCGAACTCAGTTTAACACCGAGAAAAAAACGTTCAAGGGAACCACAAGGTTGATGCGAGATTGAAGTACCGAGCGGACATAGGTAAGCTATCCTTAGCGCGATGCTGCGGGTTTAATATGGAAACTGTGCTCTCCGGGAGGAGGGTGCTGTACGAAGGTTTCAGGGATGGTTTTGGCTGAAAATGTGCGCGCAAACAGCATGCCAAGTCAATGCAGGGAGAATCGCCATATCTATTCGCACATGGCACACTTTTCAGACTTACGTTGGATAGTAGACACCCCAGCAGTGCATACCACAAATACTTGATTGATGGTGCCTCACCTGCGGGTGAACCGGACGTCTTGTTATCGAGAGCACTTCCGAGTTACAAGAGTGGCAGTAGAGCCGCCGCCAAGACGTCCTAGCGCTTTTTGCCATCGAATAGTGTATTTTTCCTCCCATTCGTGACACGATTTTTCTTAGTGACACCCAAGATTTTTAGCAGGGACGAGGTTTGCTTCGCTGGATGTGCGGTATGCTGGTTTCTGTATTGAGGTGGGGCTGCTTCTCACTTTTACTGTTCACTGTCAATCCAGTAAGTATCCTTATCTGAACACTGCTCCTCCGATGCTTGGGTTGCCACAGATTCCGTGGCCGAAGAGAGAGCGTGAGCCGGTACCAACGTCGTCGTCGTCGTCGCCGCCGCGACTCGCAGAGAAGTCGCCTGCTAAGCTTCAGACAAGCCGTCAATGAACCAGAGTCTAGATGTTCAAAGTTCAACGAAACCGTCCCAGCCTATGCGGGATCTGTCGCTGTCGGTCAAAGAACCAACAAGATGTCGCAGCTTCCTTGAGCAGGAGGTTTTATTGCCAAACAGTGGTTTCATGTCGATAAAGATAGTCATTGCAAGTGAATAGTTTTCAGAGCTTGTTTACTTTTGCGACACGATTCACTACAGCTGCTATTTCCGCCTGTGTATCAATGGGACCCGCCTCCAATACAATGTGTAATCCTTCCCAATAGATGAGCAACAAGACGACTGCAGCATGATGATGACTGCGTCGCGTTTCTGAAATCCATACTAGACGCCGTGTTTTCAGACATGGCGATCCTCATTCTCTTGGTGAAACATGTCCTTAGGCCGATATCTGAGCGGGCGATGCAAAGACTTGCACACTTTGATGGCATGGAGAATGGCTAGGAACAAGACATTGACGTCTGGAATCCAGAAGAGAGGTTAATCATCGGTTTGAAAAGGGTTCGGTATTGGAAACGTCATCAAAAACCACTTCTGTGGCGACAGAACCACGGCCCAGCACTTGTGCCAATCAAATAGTATAATAGCCTCAACTCTGGGGCTTCCCCGTCTATGGAGCCATCTCGGCCATTTGTGTCAGATTGGGGTAAGAACGCATCTTGTCGTTTCTGTCTCGGTTCATTCGTGATTGCAGCCGGCGTTTTCATCATCCTGAAAGAGGTGCACGTTCGAAAGCGCCCCTAGACCGGATAAAAGTCTACGAAGCGGTCAAGCGCAGTGGTCCGAATGACGTGTTGACAAAACGTGGAGCGGTCTATGTTGGCCAGTTTTGAGGCCACATCGAAATCCTGGAATGTCGATACCAAAATTTTCGATTGTTCCCTTTGCGGGAGTCGCTTCGCACGCCTCAATATTTCAATCCAAATCTTAAATCACTTGGAGAGCGAGAGCTGCAACATCATACGCTTCAAGGCTGTCGAGGAGACTCGAAGCGAACCTTTGACCCTGGCAGCATGGTCGCCTTTCAATTCGGGCGGGAGTCACCAATCACAATGGACCAAACCACAGGCACTTATACTTTTTTGACTGATACGCCGCGGTTTGTCTTAACACGAACAGTACATCACAGCGAGATGCGGTGAATACGTCCTTCCCACTCTACGCTTGGCCGGATTAGCCTCTAGTACTTCTGCAATACCATCTGACCTCACAGAACTTTCCATTCTCAACCTGCACGAATCAAGTTCCAAACTCGAAACGGTTTCCCTTCTGACAGTAACCCCGTTTGCAACCCTCACAGAGATCGACCTGGTGTGGGGGACCGTCTTTTCCAGCGTAGACCGGCTGATCCGTCTCTACGCCTGCCCACCTCTTAAGCCGGTATGCGATTCGTTCAACGTAGGATTGCTTATCAAGAGTAAAGACGCCGAGCTCCTTGCAGGATATGCAGCGCTGGTTGAATACAACAGCGTCATAACCATTCTTGCGATACCCCCTGATCACGATTGCTACCGTCTTGCTCGTCCAGGCGGTGTTGGAACAATTCGGATTGATGCTTTCGAATCTGCCCTTCACCTTGGTCAAGTACTCATTGATGGAGCTTTCCTTGGTGCCCTTGTTGTTGAACCACGTTGAGGAAAGATCGTCAGACACAGCTTTCGATACATCTTTATGGAGACACGGATACTTGAAGGAGGTCCTTGTTGTTGCCTTGGGCTTGACGGGTTTCTTTCTGGGCATTATGACTGCACAAGAACGGCGATCGAACCTAAGAAGTGGATGTTCGTAGGAAGGGCGATAAGGAATACATTTATTAGTCAAGCCGGGGCGGGCTGTTGTCATTAGTTGTTGCGATGAAATCTTGTGATGCCAAGGTAATAAGACTGGAGTAAATAGCCTTTTGGCCACCTAACTTTTAGTTAAACGCTGTCGAACCAGTGTTGTCTTCAGACCACAGCGAAAAGAAACCGGAAGTGTTCGAAAAGTGTTAGCTTGGCAATAGATACTTGCTGCTAAACTCTAGAAGCCACCAATCGCTGAAACGAACTCTAGTTCGACCGGAATGTCTCGATAATAAACCTGTCTGCCTGAAGTCAGAAAAGTTGGCGGTCGCATGTTTCGGAGAGCGTATCTTTGCGGATTTGGACTGCTCGAAGAATGATTTGCCTTCAAACAGCCCCTTTTCAGTGGAGGTTTATCGATTATCGCTGTTTCGAAGTACTCACTCACGACCAGGGGCTCCATGACCCAGACGCGGGTATCTCGTGGTGCTGGTTAGTAACGAGTATCAACAATTAGGCATTACATACTTCCTGAACCGTGCTTACTGGAATTGTTGAAGTATAAGAACTGCTTCACAGACTTCCCAACCGAAACGAACGTGTGTCAATCTAAACATTCCAGGTTGGGATGTTGGGGCGAAATCGCTCCCCGCACTTGCTTGCATCAGATACCCCCAACACCAGTCACAGCCAACTGTTGTGACCTGCTCGTGACACCAGCAATGCCTATAAATTATGCCATCGAACTGAATCTGGCTCTTCTTCCACATACACTGCCCTTACGGCTATGGTTTAACTCCATCTCTGCTCTTCTACGTCACGAGGCAAACGCTAGCGAGGTTGAAATGGCACCGCCAGTGGTTTATAATTGGAAAGAGACCTTCCACTTTTTCTACTGGAATTGCGTCACTATCGCCCTGATGACATGGTGCGGGTCAATCAGCTCATATTGGACTTATTTGATGATATGTGGCCATCTCCGAGCATCAACAGTCGATGTGTACGGACATGGGATGAGCTACTCTGTTTGCTTATGAGATCTTCGTAGTACCACTTGGATGACTTTCACTGCGCTCTGGCATAATCTGCAGCAGCTAACACATCGAAGGATTGAATAACTCTCCTGACAACAAAGATGGCTATAGTTGGCTTCTGAACAACGAAGAGCATGCATGGGTATTTGAAAGGCCAGACGTCGACTGGGTGCAATTTCAACCACTCATCCCTTCACAAGGGGCTGAAGAAAGGCAGAACGAGGCGGTCGTCGCCTTACTGTCATATTCAGACACAGCCTACAGGCCACGCGAGAGACAGCTTGGATGGACAATCCGCTATGGTGTCCGGGAAGAGACGTGTTGCCTACCAGGCGAGTCCGTGAACGAGACTTTGCGAGATTTTTGGCGGGCTCATGGGTTCCCCGATTGGGGCGTGCGCCTGTCCCTACGGGTGGATGTGTGCGAAACACTTCACCGGCTTAGCGTTGGCAGTTTGTTCAGCGACGGTAAGGTTAAGAGCGCTGGAAAGTCAAGCTCGTACTCCAATCGCCTCATCAGTGCCTCAACATCCTTTTTACTTGTAGGTCGCCGGATGCGAAGAACACCCAAGTCATGTTAGCCTATCCACCATCGACTAGACTTCGACCTCATATCCTGGACATTGAGACTCTTAATATATCCAAGCGCTTATACATTGGAATGCTTTATTGGGTTGGCAACATGTGTAGGACTGAAAACCCCGCGTGTCTCTCTAGCTTTCTGGACAGTCAGTTCGATGACTGCGGTTATAAGGACAACTACCATGCGATGGATGTGAACAAGAATTTGTGGACTGCCATGAGGACTGAATATTTTCAAATTCTTAGACGAACGTATAATAGTGTTGGCGATGCTGCCTAGCGGCAAGCTTCGTTGGTTGGTGCAGTGTGTGCCTGTCTCGCTTCATAGGAAATAACGGGTTTGGACCTCGATTAGTTTGCTTGTCTGGACGAAGCATATCGATAATGAAGAGTTGAATCCGGTGTCTCATACCCGTAACTAGTGCATTGAGCTTTTATCATTGTTATTGAAGTCAGTGCAGAATACTTGTCGCTCCTTAGCCTGCCTGGTTGTACTTCTTCAAGGTACCGTAACTGCTTATTAGAAA